>NW_026622639.1:277500-464188 GCF_015846415.1 Triplophysa dalaica | reverse complement strand
GCGTCAGTCGTCGACTAATTTACCTCGGGACGCCAAAGATGGGAAATAATTAGCATAGCTGCTGTTCTAATAATGGATTTGATCTGATTTAACTGTAGTATAAAAGGTTAGCATTATATGCAAGCATAAATATATGTCAAATATTATAGAGAATCTTTACTATAGTGGTTGTCAGGACATCTAGCCCTCCAGCTCCAGGACATAGATGTTGTCAATCGTTTCATGTTCACCACTGAGGCCCCATTTACATGAACCTAACAATGTTATGACACAGCTAATGTCCTTTTACATGAAACTAAAATGTAATGACACAGCTGATGCTCCATTTACATGAAATTAAAAATGTAATGACACAGCTGATGCTCCATTTACGTGAAAGTAACAATGTTAGTTCATTGATTAGTCCACACGCAAGCTCTCAGTATTGTGCATAAAACATTGATAGTTCACACGCAAGCTCTCAGTATTGTGACATAAAACATTGATAGTTCACACGCAAGCTCTCAGTATTGTGACATAAAACATTGGTAGTCCCCACGCAAACTCTCAGTTTTGTGACTTAAAAAAGATTATTCAAAATCAGACGTCCAGCCACTGCAGCTCCTCTTCCTCCCCACAAAAAGACCTCTTCTTGATGCATGGTTGAAGCGGAATCTTCTCATCTTTTGCAATGTCCTTGGTGGCCTGAAAGAGCAGAACGTGCTGTCTCCTCCCTGAAGCTTCAGTATGCAGTGGCGTGGCTGCACATTGTTAGTTCTTCTTGGAGTTGTGTAATCTTTCTCCTGTGGTTTCCAGAGAAGGGTGGCACTCACAGGGAAAGGTCTGCGCATCGATGCAGACTTCATCAGGGCATGTTTGAAGAAAACAGGTTGCCAGCTCATCCTGCATCTCTGCCATCATCTCCCTGCCCTCAGCGCCTGTGATCACCTTTCCGTGGAAATCACAGGATGGAGCCCTTCCCAAAGCCCTTGATTGCAACAACTCCTGTGGTCAAAAAGAGGAAGTCATTAATGTGCTGTTCATGATGTTATTATATTCTTTTTTTTTTAGATGGATTTTACTTGTGCTCATAAGAATTTGTACATACCTTTCTGCTCCCAAAGTCCTTCACAGCCACACCCGGCCATTTCTGCCTGGACACCACCCTGATGATGCCGGGTCACTCCTCGCCTGTGCTCTGCTTAGCGGCCTCCACTTTGCGACGATGTGCTCGGACAAGGACAATTGGCCGTCCACCCCTCTGCCTCTATGACTTTAGCACTTCGCTGCAGTTGGGGCACATCTTGAGCATTTTACTGTCAAAAAGAGAACATTTAAATTAAAATTCAGGTTCACACCGAGATCTAAATGTTTGTTTTGGAGCAAATCTATTCATTGGCTAAGAAAGTATCTACACCTACACAAATTATGTTGCTCCCGCTTGCCGTACTGCAGAGCTCTCCACTTGTCATAGAATACTCTGTTGGTGGGGAACCCAGCTTTTTCTCTCTGGGTCTTGTTGGGTGGGTGGCCATTGATTTCTACAGGGAAGGCCTGTAGGAAAACGTCAATGTCCGGGGTTGGGCTGCCCACCTCTTCCACTCGCCTACTCTTCTCTGCCCGGGCGCCCTCTTTGCCAGAGTCGTCAGAAGAGGAGCTGCAACATTGAAAAGGTTTCAAGGTTACCCACACTGACAAACTGATGGATGAGTGTTGAGAGACATGATGATTAGAACTGTTTCAGATAATCACATACCATGTCAGGGAGCTGAGGAGGTTTGAAGTGGCCACATCAGTGTCCAGGGTTTTCATCCGGTAGTGGTCACATTCGAGCAGCCTCCCATAAATGGACAGCATGTCTATCTTGGCCTTCGGAGGCCTGCCTGGCACTCCTGAAGGCTCTTCTCACCCTCTTGGAACCGTTCATACCTAGAATGACATATAAGACATCAATGCGGTGGAGATTACTATCAACATGGAGGAAGTCAATAAAGAAAACAAATGGAAAGCAGATTAGCAACTGACCTTGTTTTACAAGTGACCTTGCTGTTAGACTTGGCCACTGGTTTTCTGATAGAAGCGAGGAGGTCGAGGTAGGCTTGGCACTTCCTGTAGAAGTCAGGATCTGCTGCAGCCAAGTTCAGATGGGTCTTCAAATACTGAACAAACCGGATCATGCTCTTGAGATAGTTTAGAATGGTTGATGGTCCCATTTCAGTGCGCCGGAGTTGGGTGAGGTAATCCTTGGTCTCAGTGGACTTAAGCAGGAAGTCCAAGCTGACTTCATCCCCACTTGGCTGGATGAACCTCAGCATCCTGGATACGTTGTCTACCTGTGATGAAATAAAAAGAGAAGTGTGAGATGATGCAGTGAGACAAAAAGCCACACACAGACACCCCTAAAGCTGTGTTTTTATCTGAGTTCCCTTCTTTATGGAACGTAATAGCTGCTCTACATGTGCTGTGCTACTATATATATTAAAACATTTCAGTTACAAAGAGCAATACGGAACACACTAAAAAGAAACGCAAATGGGATATATCTTACCTCCTGCTGCAGTTTGGGACCTGCAGAGTGTTGATTAAGTAGCCCTTAAAGTCTGTCAGCATGGCCTCTTCTGCAGGGAACTTTTCGCAGAGCCCCATTTGCGACATCTTGACCCTGACACTTGTGCTGTACTGCGATTGATCTCTGAAAAAATACAGACAGAAGAAAATGAGCTCAAAACAACCTTACAGTTTGTTCACAGTTTCTGCACTGATGTGTGTGAGGTTAAGAACTTACTTTTGCCATGTTCGGTCGCTTGGATCAGTGGTGCTGCTATCCTCCGCCACCAAGATGCCACCAGCCGCTTCAGAGCTGACACCAGCCGCTTCAGAGCTGCAACCAGCTGCTCGAGAATGTTTACTGGCTGTAAGAACGGCAGCTGTGCTGACGGACGGCTCTTCATATTCCAGGTCTGCCTGGTTAGGAGCATTAGCCACAAAAAAGTTTCTTTGGCGCAGCTCTTCCAGAAGAGCCAGCCTGGACGGTCTGTGGGGGTAACGTTTCACCATCTCCGTGTAGTCCCAGTTCCTGGCTTGCTGTGTCCACACCTTGGCAGACTTCTTGGCCCTCTTCGCCTCCTCCAGACGTTCTTCGGGTGTATTCTTTTTCATGCAAACCCTGCTCAGATGCGTCATCAGCATCTCCTGTGGCTTTTCACACAGCAAGCAGTGAACAATGCGACGGTCGGATTTCTGGCTGTGAGACAAAGCAGACACACCAAATCTTACAAATGTGAAAATGACAGAGAATTCTTAAAACAGAGGCCTAAAGTGACCCTTGTCCAGCAAGACTTATCATATAAAGCTACTGGTATATCAAATGATCTGAAATTGTACCACTTTGGAGCCATTCTTCACAGAGGAAAAAGCTGGTTCAAGCAGAGAGTGCAGGAAGAAGTGTTGTCTTCAGCCTGTTCTTGAAGAACTGAGAAACTTGTAGCTCTGACTCTCATCTTTATTGACAACTGATCCCGCCCCTATTTCTCGGAGAAGGTGATAACTTGACCTGAATAGGCCCAATTACAGGATGATTTTAAACCACTTAGTTGGCCATCTACATGAATATTGGGCCATCTACAAGAATATTGGGCCATCTACATAAATAATGGGCCATCTACAAGAATATTGGGCCATCTACACGAATAATGGGCCATCTACAAGAATATTGGGCCATCTACATGAATATTGGGCCATCTACACGAATAATGGGCCATCTACAAGAATATTGGGCCATCTACAAGAATATTGGGCCATCTACATGAATATTGGGTCATCTACAAGAATATAGGGCCATCTACATGAATAATTGGCCATCTACAAGAATATTGGGCCAAAATTATCAAATTGATGTTACAAAATGTGATCACAATCAATGATGAAAATGGCCCATCTTGATTGTGATCAGTAAGAACTCTGAAACAGCTATACACAGCCAAAAGATATATATAGAGAGAGAGATAGATAGACTGGCATTCTAGATATTTAATTTGAATGATAAATAAATGAGAGAGAGATAAATATTAGTGCTGTCAAGCGATTACATTTCTTAATCTAATTAATTACATGGTATGCCGATTAATTAATCTAATTAATCACATATACATACAGACCTACAAGAAGCAGATTTTTTTACCATTTATTACTGAATTACAAGTCTATAACTCAGGTAAAAGGTTGTGACATTTTTTATCACTGACTGAAAAAACCTATGAATTAGGTTACAGTGGATATAACAGTTGTAACTTATTAATCACAAACAAATGACATAGGTTAAAATGGTCATGACATTTTTAATAATTATTTGTTAAAACAAACCAATGTCTCTAGGCTAATGACCATGACAATTTTGTTTATTACTGAACACAATCTTATATATTAAATGCGCTGTCAGTTCCGACGGTGGTCACATTTTCTCGGACGCCCTAGTCTTTGGCCACTGATAGAAACTGTTCGGCACAAGCATCATAATAGTGCCGTGTGACTGACTTCAGCACAGTTAATGCTAACGATTGAAGTTTCCAGTCACAATCGATGACATGCGCAGTAACACCTAGATAGTTATGATTACTGATCGACGTCACGTGATCTCTAATTAGGGCGACATGTTTGGCTTGAGCTTTATTGTCCCGTTTAGTTTTTTAATAATAATTTTTTTAATACAGCGGATTTATTCTCGAAAGTACCGTACCTCTTGACGGTGGTGTGTAGGTTGTATCGGAGGAAGCAATTCGAAATGCATCCATAAGCCCCTTCTCTTCCACAACATTAATAGGCCTTCGTTCCATTGCAATCCATTTAGATATCGCATTTGTTAATGATTGTGATGTAGACTTACTTAATTTGTGACGACTCGTCTCGGAAAGCGTGGTTTGCCGGAGCTTGCTGACTGTCGCAGCCGGGGTGAGGTGACCGCCAAGATCGCTAAAACATGCTTCGAGTTAAGGTGGTATTTAAAGCTATTTTCGTTTTGCATCTTGATCGATTTGTTACTAGGTGGCTGCAATTCTACAAAGTGTACAGGTCTGTAGAAGGGCGGGGGGAACCCCGGGGCTCGTTAATTGCGTTAGAAATATAAACGCGTAATTTTTTCTTTGAATAATTAATCAAATTAACGCGTTAAATTCCCAGCCCTAATAAATATATCAATGAGAGAGAGAGAGAAAGATAGAGAGAGAGAGAAAGAGAGAGACTTTTAAAAGCTCTTTATTTCACAATTTTCTATATATCAGAGCTTTTTAAAATTCATATACACACAACAAATTCATCTCAAATAGAAAAAAAATTAAATAAATAAAAGTACTCCAACTATAAATTCTTTTTCATAGAACCATCAACGTCAACTTCACACAAAACCTGGTTCACTCCCCAAAGGTAATTAAAAGTCTTTAACCATGTGGTAGTACGCATATTCTACCATTAATCTTGATTTAATCAAACCTTTTAAAATTAACATTGTATCAGTTGACCCCACACCATTTAGTTTACCTTTACGTGAGATCCATATCGCCATTTTTGCTTGGCCGAATAAAAAGTTAAGCAATACATGGACCTCTTTTTATTTTTGTTATAAATAAGACCGTAGATAAAAAGCGTTGGTGAGAAAAACTCTCCAAAAATTGTACACCATTCTTCCACTTGAGCTAAAATATGTACAAGTCTTTCACAGTAAAAAAACAAATGAAAAACAGTTTCTGATAAACCACAGAAAGGACACCCCTCCTCTACCTGTGGATCAATGTGTGCTCTGTATCTGTTTGTGGCTATTATACCATGCACAATTCTCCACTGTAGGTCACCAGACCTTTTCTCAATAGGAGGTTTGTACAAGGTCCTCCAGCAACCTTTAGGGGAAGTGTCTGATCCGAATTTCTCCTGCCATTTGGATTCTTGAACGCCTTCCAGAGACCGAATGTGTGAAACTTTGACACATGTTATGTATAATGCCCTTTTCCCCACTTCGCTAAAAAGTCCTAGTTGTGGAGTATTGAAATTGAGCAATGCCCCCTCTTTCTCTTGAAAAGGGCCCACAGCAGGTGCAACTTCCAACTCTGGGAAGGGAACAACTGTATCCTCATTAACAGTCTCCAAAACATGTTTAACATCCATAGGTAAACTTTCAAAAATGTCATTTAGCAGTCTCTGTGTCAGGCGAACTGACCTAACACCAATCCTTGAAGACAGCATTTCAGCAGTCATCCATCCTTCGTTTGATATTAAATCTCCCACGGTTGTAACTTCTGCATTTTTTAAAGCATTTCTCAGAGATAATGATTTTAAAATATCTGAGTCCAGAAGAGGATTATGCATTAAGGGTTCCTCTCTAAGCCATAGATCTCGCACCTCCTTGAGATTCCTCGTAACATTTAGAGTTTTCCATGCTTTAAACATCGATAGATGAAATGAAGTAAGTCCATTAAGTTCAACGTTCTGAATGTCCATCAGAAAAGATGACGATCTAGCCCCATTCCACCTGTTTTTCTTAACAGGGCACACGCCACACCAGACCAGCTCACATCTTCTCCATACAGTAGCCTTTTTGCAGTCTGAAGCCTAAAAGTCATCACTCTGCTTTTGATGTCCACTAGTCCTTGACCACCTTCTTGTCTTGGTAAAAACAGAACAGACGCTTTAAGCCAGTGTTGCCCAGACCAAAAGAAGTCTATCAAAAGTTTCTGCAGATTTTCCACTAGTTCATTAGGAGGTTCCAAGACGGTCATTTTGTGCCATAAAGATGAGGCTACAAGGTTGTTACAGATCAAAACTCTTCCCCTATAAGAAAGCAGAGGTAGCAGGCTTTGCCATCGAGACAACCGAGCACACACTTTTTCCATCAGGCCCTCCCAATTTTTCCTCCTATAATCCTCTCTTCCTAAGTAAACCCCCAGATATTTAAAACCAGATCTTCCCCATTGTAAAAACGCTGGAAGTAATGGACCATTGTGACTAACACCACACCACAGAGAATCACTTTTTTCCCAATTGACTTTTGCAGATGATGCTTTCCCATAACTCTCTAAAATATTCTTTAATACTTCAACATCATTTTCATTTCTTAAAATAACAGTTATATCATCAGCGTATGCTGAGACTTTCAAACATTCATTATGAATTTTACTGTTAAAATGTAGGCCCATTAACTTTTCTCTTAATTTACATAGGAGAGGTTCAATGACCAAACTATAGAGCTGACCTGAAAGAGGACACCCCTGTCTTATTCCCCTCTGGACTTTAACAGGTACACTGAGACCACCCCGCCATCTTGATCATACATGTAGCATTGAAATACAACAACTTTATCATGAAAACAAATTTCTCCCCAAAACCAAAAGCCTTTAAAACTTTAAAAAGATATTGATGATCAACTCGATCAAAAGCTTTTTCTTGATCGAGTGAAAACAACCCTATATTAATATTATTCCTTTTAGCATAATCAACAACATCACGTATTAAATGCAAATTATCAAAAATACATCTTTCTTTTATACAATAGGATTGGTCCTTGTGTATTATCTTTTTTAATACTTTGTTCAATCTGTTAGCAAGACACTTTGAAAACAGTTTATATTCAGAACATAGAATTGCCACGGGTCTCCAGTTCTTTAATAAAGTAGGGTCTCCTTTCTTTGGCAGAAGTGTTAGAACTGCCCGCTGGCAACTCTTTAGCAGAGAACCTGTACGAATGCATTCCTGTAGCACTTCAAAGAAATCATTTCCAATTGTAGACCAGAAATGTTTATAGAATTCATTTGGAAGTCCATCTATTCCAGGAGCTTTGCCTGGAGAAAGACTCTCAACTGCAATGCTTAGTTACAAAAGTAATTTTTTACAAAATTACAAAAATTACAAAATTACAAAAGTAATTCCAAGCTCTAGATCATTCCTATCTTCCTCACTGAGACAGGGAAGATTCTGCAAAAGTTCATCTTGGCTCCGAGTATCAGTGTTCTCAGCAGAATATAAGTCGGAGTAAAAATCCACTGCTAGTCGGCGCATTTCTGCAGGATCATTCGTTTCATGTCCACCATTGTTTTTCAAACTGTGCATTAGTTGTCCTGGTACGCTTTTATGCTCCAAATTAAAGAAGAATGAGGTGGGTCCATACATATCTTTCATTGATAAAAACTTACTTCTTACAAGAGCACCTTTAACCTTCTCATTTAAAATAGAATTTAGCTTTAATTTCTTTTCATTCCACTCATGTAAATTATTTGAAGTATTTCCATCCAACATATTGTTTTCAATTATTAAGATTTCTTTTTCAAGCCACTCCAGAGTCCTTCTCAAGCATAAACTTGAATGTGACGTATATTGTTGACAAAAATCTCTTATATGGACCTTTCCTAATTCCCACCAAAGTAAAACATCTTCATACCTATTCTTCTCACTTTTCCAGTTTTCCCCCAAAAAATTAAAAGTTTCACAAAAATTAATATCCTGCAGCAATTTAACATTAAAATGCCAATAGGCCCTTCCGGTTCTTTTAGATGTCATTGTAAAGTCAACAGTGATGAGCTTATGGTCAGTGAAAGATGTGGGGACAACAGCTGTATGTATAACTTTACTTTTCATATTTTTGGATACATATGATCAGTCAAGACGTGCTGCTGAAATTCTTCCTTCATTTACCTTTACCCAAGTATATTGTTTAACTGAAGGGTTAAAATCTCTCCAAATGTCTGTAAAGTTAAACGTTTTAATTAAATTACCTAAAACTATTGGTGACTGAAAGTGCGGTTCTTCTCCATTCCTATCAAATAAATGATTCAGTGTGCAGTTCCAATCCCCTCCAAAAATTATTAAATCATCCTCTTGTTGTTGTCCCAGAAACATTTTAAATTGATTAAAAATATTAATTCTCTCCGTCCCATTGTTAGGAGCATAGATATTGACCAAAATAATACAAATACCATTGATTTCAGCTCTCACTGCCAATAATCTACCTGGTTCAATTTCCTTTTTTAATAAGATTCTAACTTTCATACTTGTATGAAAGTACTGCCACTCCTGCACTCAAGTTAGTTCCATGAGAAAGAACACATTCATCTTTCC
The DNA here is from genome assembly GCF_015846415.1 of Triplophysa dalaica. Classification (NCBI taxonomy): domain Eukaryota; kingdom Metazoa; phylum Chordata; class Actinopteri; order Cypriniformes; family Nemacheilidae; genus Triplophysa; species Triplophysa dalaica. Next base: position 455,113 of record NW_026622639.1, on the reverse strand, counting down.
ACCACAATCTCCAGTCCACCTCATTATGTGCATCACTATGAGTTTCTTGCAAGAAAATCACTTCTACATTTTTTAATCCAATAAATTCTTTGAAAGTATCAGCCTTCTTCCTATCCCTCATCCCATTTACATTTAGGGAGCCCACACGCATCATCTCAAGAAGGAAAGAATAGAGGAAAAGAACTAACAAAAAGAAAGACATGTTATCCATTTTGTTTGTTTTTTACAAATTTCTCCTCTTTAGCTGTCGTTTTATTCCTTTCTCCTTCCGAATCACAGTCAAGTGTTTCCTTAATCTGAAACGTTTTAACTGTGACAATTCATCTTTGTTGCAAGTTTTTGTTGCCCATAACACAGAATCAACAAACTTATTTAAATCTGGAAAAAAATCACTCACATTAGTCTTTTTACCCTTTGTTTCATCAAGAAATTCGTTGATTTGATCCACAGAATACAAATCTGCTTTCGATGCTTTTGACAATTTCGACCCTTCTGACCATTGATCATCATCTCTCATACTATCATCAGTATATTGAGACATTCCATCAAACTCATCTTCTAAGATTTCTTCTACATCGTCTACATCTTGAACATCACTCTGAACCACATCACTTTTTCTGTCAACATTCTCAACCTTATCATGTACAATAGCGGCACTACAACCAGCTTTTCCACCAGTCTCAACATTGTCATCGCTTTCACTCACCTCGTTGTGCCCGTTGACCTCCTCTATCGGCCCTTCGCTTTGCTTGTCTGTCGGTTGTTGTGTCCGTGCTGCAGTAATATCCTCAACTGTGGTATTAACAGTATTACTTGACGACCCGCTGCCTGCGGCTGTTTCAGTGGACGATTTGCGTTCACTTTCCTCTTTCTTATGTGGACAAGCGAAACTTTTGTGGCCTAAATCTCCACATTCAAAACACTTAAAATTTTCAGTGCTTGCATACAAGATGTATGAAGTTTCTTCATGACTCACACGGAAAGAAATCTCTAAACTACGCTCCGGTGAAGTCAGAAACATTAACACTTGTCTTCTGAAAGACAACACATGTTTAAGAGACGTGTTTTTACAACCCAACGTGATCATTCTAAACGGACTTGCAATTTTTCCGTATCAAGTTAACTCTTTTGCAATCGCATCGTTTGAAATGAAAGGTGGAACATTCGATACAGTAATTTTTGTTGTTGGAGCCACTAAAGGAGTCACGGGCACAAACGCTTCCTTAATCCAAATACCGTTTTCAGTTAGTTGATTCACTAGTTGTTCTGTTTTCACAAACACCACAATTGCCTTATTAATTCGTGATGCTGAGAGAATATTACCAAAACCGATCAACTCTCCCACCACCACGAGCACATCCTCCACACTAACACCCTGTTCAGTCACACACCTGCACCCATTCCGCATCGATATTTGCGAGGGGGCCTGAACTGAATTAGACGCCAAGCCGCAAGCGGCTTCAAAAAAGAACAAATATATATATATATATATAATGTATTAAAGTTTAGCCAAAAATAAATAAGAAAAATAAACTGAAAGAGAGATTCAGTTTTTAGCATTCACTCTCCAAACACCACGCTCCACAACACTCACGCATGCGCAGAGAAACAGAGAGAGAGAGAGAGAGAAAGAAAGAGAGAGAGAGAGAGAGACAGATATAGAGAGAGAAAGAGAGAGAGAAAGAGAGAGAGCTGAGCCCAGAGAGAAACCCCTTCATCCAACTGATCTCACAACTAACTCTACAACCCCAAACATGTCCAAGTCAACCCCAAATCCCAGCCAGACTAAACCAAATGATCAACACACAAAAAGAGAAATATCTCAAACACTGGACAGAAGCAACAGCTCAGCAAAGTAAACTGGAATGCTATCTGTCACTAAAGAGAGAATATAAAGTGTCAGAATACCTCACAAGCGTATCAGACCCTAAACTAAGAAAAGTGTTGAGCATGTACAGACTCAGTGATCACCAGCTCACTGTAGAGACGGGCAGACACAGACACACATGGACACCGAGAGAAGAGCGACTGTGTCCACACTGCACACACAATCAAGTGGAAACAGAGCTGCACTTTCTCCTCTCCTGTCCCAACTACACACACATCAGAGAAACATTCTTCCCCCAGTTTACAAACTTACACAAAGACTTTGACCAGTTTCAACAAAAGGACAAGATCTCATACATACTGGGAGAAAACTCAAGAAGCTCAAACCTGCTGCAAGATATGTCAAGTCCTGCCACAACCAAAGAACAAGCAGCACAACACAACACTGACAGGACAACACACACAAACTGACACTATCACCCTCATTGAGAACTTTAATTAAAACTCTTTTTCTGTTTATATTGAGATGTATATATATATATATATATATATATATATATATATTTTTACTTATAGACTTTTAATTTAATTTTATCTTATTTTTAATCTTAATCTGTATTTCTGCATGTTTATATTTAATCTTGTGCTTTGGCAATGTAAATTTTCTTTAATCATGCCAATAAAGCTCCTTTGAATCTTGAGAGAGAGAGACAGAGAGAGAGAGAATATTGGGGCATCTACAAGAATGTCTCTCTCTGTCTCTCTCTCTCTGTGTGTGTGCGCATGTGCGGAGCGTCTGAGAGGAACGCGTGAGCGTTTGAGCGAGTGGCGGCTTGTTTGAGTGAGTTTTTCTCTCTTTCTTTTTCTATTATTTTGAAAATTTAGCGTAGAGTAGTTTTTTTTCCACTCGTAGTTAGTTGGGGTTCGCGAAAATGCCGGTAGACTCTGATGGGTTCGCGACTTTAACAGCCCGGCATGGTTTTAAATGTTTATCGGATGAAAAAATCACTGTCGAGGACTGTTTGGCTGCTATTAGTAGCGAAATAGGTGCTCGGAACATTCTGTCTGCATCTAGAATGAACAAAGCTGTCGTTGTGTTTGTGAAAGAAGAGTCCATGGTTAACCATTTAGTGGAAGTTGGCTTATCTGTTGGGGATATTTTTTTGCCTGTTTTGCCGCTGTCAAGCCCTTCAAAGAGGGTAACTCTTTCCAATGTGCCCCCGTTTATTTCAAATGATTCCCTCGAGCGATTGCTTAGCCGTTATGGTAAAATTATGATGCCGATCAAAATGATCCCTCTTGGTGTTAAAAATCCAGATTTAAAACATATTATGTCCTTTAGACGCCAAACTTCTATGATTTTGAATGCTGACATGCAATATTTAGATTTATCTGCAAAATTGACGATGGAAGGTAAAGATTACACAATTTTTATCAGTACTGAATCAATGAAATGCTTCTCTTGTGGGGTCTTTGGACATACAAAACTGAATTGCAATAAAAATAAGCCGACTAAACAAAATAATACTGAGACCGAGCCTAAAACACCTTCGGAGCAGGTAGCACCGGCCACTGAAAATGATAACCAAGAGGGCAGTGATAAAACTGATGACAATCTGAAAGAAGATGCATTGATCAGTAATACTGAGAATGCGGAAGAGTGTTCACTGAACACTAATGAATGCGCTAATGTTAGCGGTGTGTCTGAGACCACTGCTGCTGGAAACAGCGAAGAGCGCACCACGGAGCCCGACGGGATAGTGGGAGTCGGAGAGTCTCGGGACTCGAATGAATCGGTTGGCCTGGAACAGGTTGATGTGGATCAGCTATTTGAGGGAGGTGAGGCTCAGTCTGTAGATATGAATTCGGACAGTGAGGAATATGATGTTGGCGATTATTTCACTGATGTCAGTTCCCAAGAAAGTACTGCAGGAAAAAAAAGGAGCTCTGAAATGAAACCACCTTATTATACAGTAAAACAGATCAATGATTTTCTCGATGATACTTATAATCAGCGAAAACCAAATCTTGAGAAGTATTTCCCTGATTTACAACTGTTTGTTGATTCTTCCACTAGGGCTTTAAAAAAAGCTTCTATGGATGAGCTTGCTCAGCCTGAAAGATATAGATTAAGGAAACATGTCAGTGTTATTAGAAAAGGATTAAGACACACGTCATAAGAAATATTAATAAAGTCATGTATACTAAAGTGATGTACTATTTTTTTTGCATTCTTTTACCTTTTGTCATGGCAACCTTAAACATTGGGACCTTTAATGTTAATGGATGTAGATGCACAAGGAAAAGAGTTGCTTTATTTGATTATCTGAGGCTAAAAAAGGCAGATGTAATTTTTTTGCAAGAAACACATACAGATCAGCAAAATCAAGCACAGTGGTATGGAGATTGGAAAGGCATTATTGAATTAAGTCATGGTACAAATCTTAGTGCAGGTGTTGCCATTCTTTTTTCTCCAGGTGCTAGTATGCAACCAGATGTGGTTGAAGTAATACCTGGTAGGATTTTGAGAGCTGATATTGTTTTTGGCAATACACATTTTTCTTTTGTTAATGTGTACGCACCAAATGTTGGAAAAGAACGCATCTAATTTTTTAAAACACTTTCTGATGCTTTATTACAGTGTCCTCAGGGAAATGTTGTCGTACTAGGCGGAGATTTTAATTGCACTGTTAACTCTTATTTGGATAGAAATCATGATGAACCCCACCCTTCTTCTTCTGGGACTTTAAAGAAATTAATTAATGAACAAAGTTTAGTTGATGTGTGGAGGGAAGAATTCCCTGGAGTCAAACAATATACATGGTTAAAAGCTAATGCCAATAATCTGTCAGGAGCTAGACTTGATCGCTTTTATGTCGAAAAGGCTAGTAGGGGTAGGTTTTTTAAGAGTTCGATTTCACCATCTTTTCTGTCAGATCATCACTATGTGTCTATTGTAGTCTCTATTTCTCTTTCTAAATCCTATAAATCACATTGGCGGTTTAATAATAGATTATTGCAGGACTGTAATTTCATTCACTCCTTTAATCTTTTCTGGAAAGCTTGGAGAGAGGAGAGATGTAATTTTCAGTTACTGAGTCAATGGTGGGATGTTGGTAAAACACAAATCAAGTCGTTTTGCCAGCAGTACACTGCACATAGTGCAGGAATGCTCAAAGCAAGGATGAAATCCCTTGAACAAGATATCCTTGGACAAAGCAGTGACTGTACCAGCAATAACTCAACTTTGATTGACTCAATAGCAAATGATAAACTCCTGTTAAAGAATTTATTAGAGGAACGTGGAAGAACAGCCCTTCTAAGGACTAGATTTGCACAGCTCAATGAGATGGATGCTCCTACATCATTCTTCTTTGGTCTTGAAAAAAAGCCAAGAGAACAAAAGAATTTTCATCAGTTGAAAATACCAGGAGGCAGTGTGATAACAGATCAACAGGAAATCCTATCTTACGCACTCTCCTTTTACGAGGATTTATACAGTTCGGAATTGTGTGATGACACCACAACTGACGAACTTCTATGTGACCTATCCAAATTAAAGGAAGAAGAGCAAAATGAGTTGGATGAGCCTTTGACTTTTGGAGAGATTTCACAAGCTGTTCAAGAAATGTGTTCTGGGAAGTCACCTGGATTGGATGGGCTTTCCGCAGAATTTTTCAAATCATTTTGGAATCTACTGGGGCAAGACTTATATGAAGTTTTTCTGGAATGTATTAATCAAGGGGCCCTTCCTCTGAGTTGTCGAAGAGCAATTTTAACATTGATTCCAAAGAAGGGGGACCTTGGGTCTCTGAAGAACTGGCGTCCAGTATCACTGATATGTGTTGATTTTAAGATTTTATCTAAGTCCTTAACCAACAGGCTTAAGAAACATATGGCATCTGTCATTCATAAGGACCAAACATTTTGTGTTCCCAAAAGGACAATATTTGATAACCTGTTCTTGATGAGGGATATGATTACAGTGGCAAAACTGCACAATTTGGATATTGGTTTTTTTTCATTAGATCAGGAAAAAGCGTTCGACAGGGTTGATCACCAATATTTATTTAAAACTCTGGAAGCCTTTGGTTTCGGTCCATATTTTGTATCCCTCATTAAATTATTATACAACGACATTTATAGTATGCTGAAGATAAATGGGTCGTTAACTAGGCCCTTCTCTGTAACCAGGGGTATAAGGCAGGGATGTCCTCTTTCTGGCCTTCTTTATGCAATTTCGATTGAACCTTTACTGGTCTCACTTAGGAGGGAGCTAAGTGGTCTTAATATCCCAGGGGGGCCCAGTGAAGTATCAGTCAAACTTACAGCGTATGCTGATGATGTAACTATAGTTATAAAAGACACTGAAGATGTTACAAAATGTATTTCTTCCTTAAACAAATATCAACAAGCATCATCTGCACGTGTTAATTGGGAGAAATGTGGGTCTTTTCTGTTGGGTGACTGGCTAGATACTGGACCTCCTAGGCTGCCGAAGCAATGCAAATGGGCCAGAGATGGTTTTAAAATCCTTGGCTTATTTTTTGGGACAAAAAATTATACCGAAAAGAACTGGGAAGGGTTAGGAGACAAGGTAATTCTTAGAATTCAGAAGTGGAGATGGATTCTACCACATCTCTCCTTTAGAGGGAGATGTTTGGTTATCAATAATCTAGCAGCTTCAATGTTATGGCACAAATTCACCGTACTAGATCCCCCCAAGGAATTAGTTTCTAGTGTTCAAAAAGCATTTGTACAATTTTTTTGGGATGGCTGTCATTGGCTCCCTCCAGGTGTTCTTTATCTTCCTGTAGCAGAAGGGGGGCAGGGGATAATACATTTGGAATCAAAAGTCATGGCAACGAGGTTACAATCCCTACAAAAACTATTATATAGTTCAGATTCTGTACCTTGGGTTGTGTTTGGACTACATATAATCAAGAATTTTGGAGGAATTGGTCTTGAAAAACAGTTGTTCTTAATGCAGAAGACTTGGGGGGAGAAAGTACATTATTTAACTTCCAGTTTTTATTTAGAAGTGTTCAAATCTTGGAGTTGTTTTAAAATATTGAGACACGAAGATGAACATTATGGTGTTTTAGAACCTATCTTTTTTAATCCCCTGTTTCAGGTATCAGATAATGCGTCATCATATTTAGTCATTCAGTTTTTGAATTCTGGATTAACAAAAGTCCTAGACTTGATTGATTTAGAGAATGGCCAATGGAGAACTGCAAAGGCAATTGCTGATCAAGTTGGGATAAAATCAGTAAGAATTGTGGAGGGACTAGTAAGGAATCTCAAGGAATCTTTCCCTCAGAATTTTCTTTCCTTCATTAACAATACTCTTCTGAATGGTGTTAGCTCTCTGACTTTTCCTGAGGTCAAGGTGGTTCTTAGGGATTGGGAATCTGATGAAAGCAGGCAAACAAAATTGCTGAAAGTTAACGGTGCACTAGATTTTCTTTGTATTGGGAAAAAAAATATATATCATATGTGTGTAAAATCTCTGCATATGGGACAACTGAAACAAAGACCAGATACAAAATGGAGGTCTCGGTTTTCTATCTCAGATGAGATTTATCCATCATGGAGGTCTTTGTACAAGCCTCCTATCTCTAAGAGATGTGGCGATATTCAGTGGAGGATACTACATTGCATTATAGCCACAAACTCGTTTGTATCTAAGATTAATGAGACTGTTTTGCCAGATTGTCCTTTTTGTAATGCTCTTGACAATGTGTTTCATATGTTTTGTGAGTGTCTTAGACTTAAGTCACTATTTGAAATACTAGAGAAAATTGTCCTAAGATTGGGGTTTACATTTACCAATAGTTTTTTTATTTTTGGCTGCAAATATAAGAGGTCTTTGCAGCAACAGTGTACACTTGCCAACTTTTTAATAGGACAAGCTAAACTCGTTATTTTAAAATCGCATCAGTGTAAAAATGCCGGTCAAGATGTGAATTTAGTAACTCTGTTTAAGTCTTTAGTGGAGTCAAGAGTGGTGATTGAATATACTTATTATCAACACATTAATAATGTCATCTATTTTGAATGGAAATGGGGTGTTGATAGAGCATTGGTGAATGTCTGTGATTCAGGGAATTTGGTGTTTAATTGGTAATATATAGATTACCAATATATGTTTTTTTGTGTTTAATTGTTTTTTATAATGCTTAATAAAGCTTTTAAAAAGTCAAAGTCTCTCGCTATCTCTCTCTCTCTCAAGATTCAAGATTCAAAGGAGCAAATTACAGAAGAAAATTTACATTGCCAAAGCACAAGATTAAATATAAACATGCAGAAATACAGATTAAGATAAAAAATAAACTAGAATAAAATTAAAAGTCTATAAGTAAAAATATATATATATATATATACATCTCAATATAAACAGAAAAAGAGTTTTAATTAAAGTTCTCAATTGAGAAGTTGTGGGTCATGAGAACATCGTGTCAGCCTCTAAAATGAACAGTGCTACGGTTATTTAGATTATTAGTGAGAATTATTTCTCGATATGGCAAATTGGTGTCACCTATTAAGATGATACCAATTGGTTGCGGTTCGCCTCTTCTAAAACATGTGGTGTCTTTTAGACGTTTTGTTTACATGATTTTGAAAGACGACGAAGAGCTCGACCTATCACTGCATCTGAAAGTTGATGAATTTGACTATGTCATCTATGTTACAACGGACAAAATGAGATGTTTTAAGTGCGGGGAGATGGGTCACTTAATTCGCGCGTGCCCTGGTAAAACTAAAGAAAACAGCTCGGCGAACGATGTAAACGCTGGCGAGCCTGTTGAGGCGGGACCGTCAAACGTTGCCCCGCAAGTGGTAGAGACCGGCGCAGTGGAGTAGAGCGCGGTTGTGGTTTCATCTGAGAGCGAGAGTGCAACGAATGCAACGCTGGTAACTGATCCCAAACACGCGGAAGAAGTTTACACACCGGTTGTTGCTGAAGCCTCGAAGGTTCAGTCTCGTAAGTCCGCCACTAAAACGGACAGGAAACAAAGCGATAGCGCGGACAACGTTTTGCAGTCCAATCTGGTTTGTGAGGGCATTGAAATGGAGACAGAACAAAGTGAATTTAAAGTTCCGTCTAAAAGGAAAAAATCTGATGATTTTCAAGCCGTTAAAGCTAAGAGATCAGATGTAGAGGACGTTTATGATGAGGACGGAATGGAAAGTAATAGTGAGTCTTCTGATTCTAGCGTCAGTTTATCTCAGAGGGACTTTTCTAGCAAAGGTTATGAAGTGGATGACATTAAGTTCTTTCTCAGAGCCACAAAAAACAAGAGAGGGATGAGGGTGGAAGATTATTTTCCTGTCATTATAAAGTTTGTTGGTAAAACTAGGGGTTTTATATCGGAGGGGTTGTTTACCAACAAAGAGGTGTATCGATTAAAGAAGATAGTGAGAAAATTCACTGCTGACAATACAAATGAAGAGTCTGAGAAAGCCTTATAGCTTGGCTGTTGATGTGTATGGTGTGTGTGGATTGCTGCTAGTTTTCTATTTTCCCCTTTTCTTCTAAAAATGAGTGAAGTGAATATTGCATCTATGAATATAAATGGTGCAAGAGAAATGAAAAAAAGAGCAGAAATATTTGAGGTAGTTAAACAAAGGAAAATTGATGTTGTTATGTTGCAAGAAACACACAGTGACTCAAAGAATGCTGCTGACTTGGCAGGAGACTGGGAGGGGGTCTCAGTTTTGAGCCACAATACCTCACTTAGTGGAGGGGTGGCCATTCTTTTTGCTAAACCCTTCAGTCCACATTCTATTCAGGTTGAGGAAATAGTTAAAGGTAGACTTTTAAAAGTAAGAGCTACTTTTGAACATATTGTTTTTGTGTTCATTTGTGTGTATATTCCGAACTCAGCAGTAGAAAGAATCATATTTCTTAATATAGTCAGCTCAGTTTTGCAAAAATGTTGTGGGGAGGAATATTTATTCTTGGGCGGTGATTTTAATTGTACGGTGTCAAAATTAGATCGGAAACATGTTGAATCCCATTTACCCTCTCGTAACTTGCTAAACCAGCTTGTTAAGACTCACGATTTATGTGATATTTGGAGACAGTTTCATGACAAACAAAGACAATATACTTGGACTCATATTCGTGACAGTGTGATTTCTCTGGCAAGACATGATCGATTTTATGTTTTTAAACATCACTGCAATATTGTAAAACGATGTCTAATTACTCCACTGAGTTTTTCTGATCACAGTATGGTGCAGTGTTCTGTATTTCTAAATTCTATTAAACCAAGGAGTGCCTACTGGCAGCTAAACACCAATTTATTAGGTGATACAATTTTAAGAATATGTTTAAATTGTTTTGGGATGAATTCAAAACCACAAAGGGGACTTTTAAATCTCTACGACAGTGGCTGGATTTTGGGAAATCCCAAATAAAACAATTTTGTTTTCAATATACTGGAAACGTCACTAGGGAGATAACTTTTAGTATGAGCATCTTGGAGACTGACATTCTAAAGCTTCAGGAATTGGCTGAGTCAACTGGCGACCAAAGTTATTTAGACTCTCTTGTAAGTAAAAAGACACTGTTGGCTGATTTGCTGGGTAGTAAAGCACAGGGGGCTCTGGTCAGGTCTCGGTTCCAGAGTGTGGACCAGATGGATGCTCCATCAAAGTTCTTCTTCAGTTTGGAGAGGAAGAATGGTCAGAGCAGGGCCATCCATGCCTTGCGCTCTGAATCTGGAGGTTTATTAACAAACCAAGAGAGCAGCTACGTTTTATCAGAACTTGTACAAGAGTGAACTTGGGGCCGGGTACAGGGGTGATAGTGAGTTCTTTGATGACTTACCCCAGGTATCAGAGGAAGCCAACGCTGAAATCTCGGGTGCTTTGAGCACGGAGGAGCTGTATAAAGCTCTGCAAGGAATGGCGTCTGGAAAGGCACCGGGAATTGACGGTCTGCCAGTTGACTTTTATAAGTCGTTCTGGTCAGAGCTGATAGAGGACCTTTTGGAGGTGTTGAACAAAAGCCTGGCTGAAGGTCAGTTACCTGTGAGCTGCCGTAGAGCAGTGCTAACCCTCCTGCCTAAGAAGGGCGACCTTACAGAGATCAAGTGTTGGCGGCCCGTGTCACTACTCTGCAGTGATTATAAACTGCTCTCAAAAACCCTGGCTAACAGGATAGCAGGAGTGATGTATGGTGTCATCCATCCTGACAAGACTTACTGTGTTCCCCGTAGATCAATATTTGATAATATCTCTTTGGTTCGTGATGTTTTGGATGTCTCCAAGTTGTTAAATTTAGATTGTGGGTTAATTTCTCTAGATCAAGAGAAGGCCTTTGATCGTGTTGAGCACTGCTATTTGTGGAGGGTTCTAGAGGGTTTTGGGTTTTGTAACAATTTTATAAATTGTATTAAAGTTCTTTATAGTGACCTGGAGAGTATTCTTAAGGTGAACGGTGGTTTATGTGCTCCGTTTAGTGTTCATAGAGGTGTTAGGCAGGGGTGTTCGCTGTCTGGTATGCTTTATTCTTTGGCAATAGAACCACTGCTACAGCAAATAAGAGCCAAACTGCATGGTATATGCTTGCCAAGTTGTGAAAATAATCTTATAGTGTCAGCTTATGCTGACGATATAATAGTTATGATTAACAGGCAAAGCGATATTCAGGTCTTATCAAGATTACTTAAAACTTTTAATGGTCTATCTTCTGCGAGGGTAAACTGGACTAAAAGTGAAACGTTATTGTTCGGTAAGTGGGCACTTGGAAAGCCAGAACTTCCTGAAGGTTTAATTTGGGAAAAATGTGGTTTTAAATACTTAGGAGTGTTTTTGGGTGATGAGTTAACAGTACAAAAAAATTGGGAAGGGGTTATTGAAAAAGTGAAAGGTCGTCTGAATAAATGGAAATGTTTAGTGCCAAAGATGTCATACAGAGGTCGTATTTTAATTATTAATAATTTGGTTGCATCTTCATTGTGGCACAGGTTCGCCTGTGTTGACCCTCCCGTACAACTGTTAACAAAAATCCAGGCTATTCTGGTAGATTTTTTTGGGATAAATTGCATTTGGTCCCACAGAATGTGTTGTTCCTGCCAAAAGAAGAGGGTGGACATGGATTAACAGATCTTCAAAGTAGGATAGCAACCTTTCGGTTGCAGTTTATACAGAAACTGTTAGTTGGTTCAGATGACCTTCAATGGTGTGCTGTTGCATATGAGATTTTACATAATCTTGAGAGTTTGGGACTGGATAAGGCTCTCTTTCTTATGGACCCATTGAAACTGAACACTTCTGGCCTACCAGTGTTTTACAGAAACATTTTTAAGGTTTGGAGTCTTTTCTTTTTTAAAGAAGCAGAGGGCCCAATGTCACTTCATTGGCTACTGGAAGAACCTTTAATTCATGGATCACGTCGGGATGTGTCTGCAAGTGGACTTTTTCCAGGACTTAGCAAGAAACTCATTGACTGTAAAGTCACCAGCTTGGGAAAGTTATTGGAAATAGCTAGACGTGATTTTGAGAAGGAGGCAATGGCTCAATGCTTGGGTTTTAGATCAATTTGTCTGGTTGCACAGTTATTAAAAAAATGGTCGTCAACTCTTAATGCAACAGAAAGGACCTTGCTGACTGAGTACAGTGACGGCCTCTGCAACCCAAATCCTAAAGACTCTTTTCCTTGTCTGTGTTTTTCTTTGAATTTGGAAGGAGCTTCCGGAGTCTTTCTCGAAAGTTTAGAATCCATGTGTTTAGACTTCTTTTTGAGGACTGGGAAGGTTTTATACAAGTGTTGTGTAATCAATTTTAACAAAAAAAATTTAAATGGAAAAATTAATACTCCATGGCGTGGGTATTTTAAGTTGAATACGGATAAAAAGCCTGAGTGGAGAGCATTATATAAACCACCGTTGACTAAAAAAATCTTGTATTCTTGTATTTGGGTAGCAATTTCAGAAATTGTAATGAATCCTTTTATATTTTTATTTTTGGTTTTAAATATGTAATGAAGAAAAGGTTTATTTTTCAATTTGAGAATTTTGTTCTAGGCCAAGCAAAACTGTCTATGTAAGTAGAGTGAAAAAAGTGGAACATGATTTGAAACAGAATCTAGTTACCTTGTTCTTGAACATGGTTCTGAGCAAGAATACTGCTTAAATTTAAATACTATAAACAGATGGATGATCTTGTTGCCTTTGAGTAAATGTGGTGTTACAATGAGGCGTTGTGTACTGTTGTTGAAGGTGTTTTGGTTTTTATATATATTTGTGAGTTTGTTCGGTTTCATTTACAAATGAGTATTGTAATTTAACTGAGTTGTGAATAATCTCTCTCTCTCTCTCTCTCTCTCTCTCCCTCCCTCCCTCCCTCCCTCAACGCCACAAAAAAAAAACCGGAGTCCTATTCCATTATTCCTTGCTGCGGTATTCTGCGGCGACGGGCGGCCTGCTTTGAACACTCTAATTTTTTCAAAGTACATTATACTAATTCATTCTTTTGAACACTAATAAAGAAAATTTAAATTATCCTTTTAAAAAGAAAAACCATTTAAAATTTAAAAAACAGGGTAACAATGTTTCAACTGGGCAGATTTTTTTTTCTAATCTTAATTTTAAAATAAACTACGTAAAACATCTCTCATTACAAGTTATTTTTGGACCCACACAGACTACATTTTCCATAATTCACTGCCCGGACTCATCAGCGCTTTCACCTGTGTATCATTACCTTGTTTTACTCACACTATAATAGCCTGGTTTTCACACTCACTCACTGTGAAGTCTTGTTTTATTAGTACAGCATTTGTGAGCGTTCTGGTTTATTGTCTCTCGGTTTTTTGGATTTTATGCTCCGTTCACTGGATTACCCTTTTTGCCTCTGACCATTGCCTGTTTTGTTTGCCTGATAGTTTGGACTGCCTTCCTGTGTTTGATTTTTGCCTGTGAATTGGATTACGTGTTTGGATTTCCCTTCTAAATAAAACCACATTAGGATTTAACATGAGGTTTATTCAGTATTTTGATTGGTCTATTTATAAAGAAATTAAATAATTACACTGTTACAATTCAGAATTTCAAATTAGTTACTCTTTTGATTCTCCATTTAACTGACATTTAAAATATCTTCTATGCAGAGAGAGGACAGCGAAATTCATAAATCTTATTTAAGACTTGTAGTACCAACAATTATATTGTGTATATTCAAACTCGTAATGATCAATTTAACAATGTTTTACCAGTTATTCTACACATGTGAAGTCAACAGTTCACATTCAACCTAGCAGAAAATCCACTACTCAAAAGAAAGGTATGTTTCTGCTCAACCCATTTTGAAATATTTGATTTAAATATATTTTAACACTTGCGTTTAACACTCAAATAATTGCATGTAGTTGCTATCAGTTAATCGTTTGTATTGTAATCTTTTTATCAGGTGTGCACACAGTGTGGATTATTGGGGACAGTTACATTAGACGTGTCAACAGCGAGCAAGGGAGACCATAGGCACCAATATTGGAGTGGCCTCCCAGGTCCAGTGGTTTGGCAGGGGAGGCATGTGTTGGGGAGACCTCGTTCCCTTCTTCCAACAGTGCCTTAAAGGAAGACCTGCTCCAAATGTGCTTGTGGTTCACTGTGGAGGCAACGACTTGGGAAATGTTAAAAGTGTGCTGCTTCTCAAAGCCATGAAGAAGGACCTCCGTGACATCAACGGACAGTTTCCCCAGATGAAAATTCTGCTGTCGGCCATCAGCCAAAGGCGCCACTGGAGACATGCACCTCCGGGAAAAGTGGAAAAAGTTAGAAAATTTGTGAACAGCGTGATGGCTAAGTTTCTTTTGTGTGTTAATGGGAGCATAATACATCATCCACACATACTTTTTGAAAAGCCTCAACTGTTTTTGAGAGATGAGGTTCATTTAAGCCCTAAGGGAAATGATGTTTTTATAAATGATATTAGTCAATGTCTGAGACAACACAACCTGTAAGATTGGTCTTAGGGTTGGGGTAAGTACAGAAAGTCTCAAATTTGTTGCTCAAATGTACACTGATTTATATATTCTTTTATATATTCATTTTATTTTAGTATATACTTTTTTTAACTTTTATATAGTATTTCTTTTCATTATTTTAATTTCATCTATGTAAAGGTCTGTCACCATCGAGCATAGCATGGAGCACAGATGGTCGCTGCTCACTGACACTTCACTTATTGTAGGGCTTGATGATCTGAAGGAACCATAACTGATTTAATGAGCCATTTGCAGTTTCACTGTACCGAGCGTGGTTCAAACTATATTTTGAGGTGCACTTCACTTCAATCTTAAGCACTTCCGGCTCATCTTCATCATTCATCCGAACTTGCAGTGGATCTAGTTCCAGATGGCTTTACGGAGCATGGACGTGTCCACAGTAGAGATTGATACCGTGCTGTATATTATTCCTATTATCCTATAGACCCCCACTACCCTTTCGGCAGGAAAGCCCATGGTGATAATGTTGGGATAAATTTAGGTTAAATCCAAAATCGAACCTATCCTCCTGCTAGCCAGTGTAAATCCTTAAAGAAGGGTCTCCTGTTTTTGCTTCTTAATCCATCTCGCGTGGCTGGACGCCACTTGTCCCTCTAAGAAGTTTGACGCCGAACGCTCGGGGCCGCGTAACTGGTGAAGCACTTTGAATTACCACTTTGAATTGTGTATGAAATGTGCTATATAAATGTAATCTATGTAAACCACTTTGAATTGCCATTGTGTATGAGATGTGCTATATAAATTATTACAGCGGCATGTAAAGCTCATGTACCTTTAATATGATTTTTGATTTTATTGCAGAACAAAACCCCAGTGAAAGGCCTGAATCTAGGCTATATGTTACCCTTAGTCAGCATCAAATCTGCCCTCTTTGTTGATACCAGTAAAGTTTAGTTGTTTTGAAACAATCTGTATTGTTAAGCACAATATAAATAAAGGGTATAAAATAAATGAATCAATGGATTAAGGGAATTTTTATTTTTAAAACTGTAAAGAAATATGTATAGCAGCTTTGTAGAAATACATTTCAGAAATGAATTTATATATATAAGACTTTATACGTAAAACATAAGAATCAGTAGCACTTGTTGTATTTTGCAACAGTTAAATGGATGTATTTTTATCCTTGAAACAAGTTTAACGAATAAACATGTTTGTACTCGAAAATCCTTTGTTTAACCATGTATTTGCTAATCTCTCTCTCGCTCTCAGCCTGAGGCTCCTGACCAGCCATTTCCGCCTCCACTTGGGGTGAATTTCCCCCTGGGTTGATTTCCCAATGGGGCTGTAGTTGACTCCCGGCGTCAGCTGGTCCTCCCCTAGCCCTCAACAGAGCCCTAATATCTGCCTCGGCCCTCTGTACCATCCCCTCCCGTGAATGAGGGAGATTCGTCCGGAGCAGTGTTGGATAGGTTACTCTGAAAAAGTAATTAATTACTAGTTACTCATTACATATTCCATAGTGTAATTAGATTACTGTCCAAATTACTCTGTCCAAAAAGTATTTAGTTACTCATTACAAATTACTTTCTATATCCTACATCAACCTTGATTAGTTAAGTGATTCAAGGATAGACATGAAACGACAAATGTTAGAATTATACATTTTAGATTTTAAAGTAAGACTTTGAATTTTGATGTCAATTACAGTATTGCACACGCATGTATTTCAAAAAGTATTTAGTTTAATTACATCAAAAGTAACTGTATTTAAATTACAGAAAACATATGAGTAATCCCTTAATTTACTTTTTCAAGGGAAAAGTAATTAAATTACAGTAACTAATTACTTAGTAACTAGTTACACCCAACACTGGTCCGGAGCCACCTTTACACCACCTCCCAGGCTCTCTCTGCCTCTGATCGGTCCAGAGTCTCCAGCCCCCTATGAAGGCCCCTCAGAGTATCATTGTAGTGCTCCGCCAGGATTTGCCGGCTGGTTCCCAGCCAGTTCCTGGCATTACCCCACAACATTTGTGCCGTACCCTCCGTCGGCTGTGCCAGTCTTACTAGGTGTTCCAGCCAATCCGCCGCCCTATTCAGGGACCTTGGGCCCGGGTCCCTTTCCGTCTCTGTCAGATGGTGTTTGGTTTTAAGAAACCGGAAAAGGACCCAGCTTCTCTGAAGATATTATGAGGGAGTGCTTTGTTTGCTTTGAAGCATGACAGAAGCTCCATCTGATGCAAAGTAAATCAGGTGTTGCAACCAAAATTGTAGAAAAGTTTTCCAACGTGGTGGTGTGGGACTGCATGAACCACCGTCTTGAGTTTAGTGTTGGAGATGTTGTTGAAGAAGACAAAGTCTCTATCATGCATAGGCCAAAAACTGCCGTGAGCTCACTGAATGTTGTCAGGAACTTGCATTACAGTGTCTGAACTTAGGAAGAAATCTCATCACTGGATGGGTGGCATCCAGTTACAGGACTATTAAAGCTGCATGGCAACAGTACCCTCCACTCCCCATCACTTTTCTAATGCCTCAGTTGATCCTTAAAGAAATTCAACAGAGAGATGCATGTTCAGTGGTTTTATTAAATCGCCTTACTAATGCAACCTTTGTGCAGAATCTTGGGAGTCATGTATTATGTTTTAGAAGAGTTGTCAGAATTCTCTTGCTCTCTTCAAGACAGAAGCATGACGCTCCCCAAGGCTGAAGCAAGTTTCAGTGGGCAGGTCAGAGAGGAAAGAGGGAATATATTGATATGGTCGAAGTCAAAACTGTTGATGAAATGAATCCACCAGCACCAGAAGAGCTAAAACCCCTCCTTCAAGCAGTGAAGAGTTACAAAGTATGTCAGCCTTACTTTTCATCAAGTGTGTAGGCCTTCCACTACAAAAGTTCAAACCAGGGGCCCGTTTCAATAAGGAAGTTCGACCAACACCGAGTCAAAATCTGAACTCTGAGTTGATTTACTCAAAGAATCGCCACTCTGGGTTTTCAGTTTCAGAACAGCTGATTTGAGTTAGTTCAATCCACTCTGAGTAAGTTCACTCTAGGTTATGCGCGTGCAGCATGGCGATGAAAAGCCATCATCAATTGATTGAAGATAGCACGATTCACCATGGCAACGGCACGTGACAAAAAGCGCTCTGTTGATTTCTCGTCAATCGAAATGAAGGTACTGTTACAAGCGTACAGTGAATATGAGCACATATTTAGAAAAAAAGAGCAACACAGCCGCAGCAGCAAAAGAAAGAGAGTTGGCGTGGGAGAAAAGTGCTTCACGTGTTAATGCGCAAGTTTATATGTCAATCACTTTTATATTTAATTTGTTGAAACTGTGAAAATGCGAATTATATTTAACTCTCTCGCTCTCATGTAGGTGCAATCCTTCTGCAATAAAAAGATCTTGGCAGCAGCTGAATATGAAATACGACGGCGTTGTAAAAAAATAAAATAAAGATTTCGAGAATAAAGTCGAAATGTTACGAGAATAAAGTCGAAATATAAAGTCAAAATGTTACGAGATTAAACTCATAATATTTTGAGAAAAATCACAGAATTGCTAGAAACAATGGCTGTGGAGGATTTTGTTGAATCCTACTTTAGATTATGATTTAGCAATAAGGAAATTATTTGTCTTTTGGCGCATCATCACGGAGTTATAATAGTAAAAGGACACTGCAGCGGTAATGTAGGAAACAAAATTTATTCAGAAGAAAAAAATCAGACACGAACTACGAATTAACTCACTGATTCAGATGACGTAAATAAACATAACTTAAACTCTTAAACTACAACTTTCACAAAAATAAAATACGTATTACGACGAGTTTATTCTCGTAACATTTCGACTTTATTCTCATAACATTTCGACTTTATTCTCGAAATCTTTATTTTATTTTATTTTTAACGTGGCACTAAAACGCAGTCGTAGAAATACAATAACATCATTCATTCAGGAAAGTTTAAAGAAATAAAATGGTCTTGCTAGTAGGATGCCTGATTGGGAAATGTTAAATATACTTCTTAAACTGGCCTTAAAAGTTAAGATAAAACGTCCAAACGGGGCCTCACAATTCTCTCCCGATATAAATATAATTCTCTGCGAATTAATGCAGCTTCCGCTTCTATGGGTTCCTAAATAAACGGACATGACATTTTATGGTCTGTGTGACTAAATAGAGCGCAATTAGGAACACGAATCAATAAACAATGACGTATGTAATTTCAACGCTGCTCGCGCTTCGAAAAGGGGGCGGAGATTGTAACAAACCCTGGGTTTGTGGAATAAAACCTGCTCCCGACCAGGTTAGGTTCACGGAGTATGTTACTCTGGTTACTCACTCGGAGTATAAGATACCTCGATTTCTGAAATGGGCTTGACTTACCCCGCGGTCGCGGGTTTGACATACCTCGCGTTCTGAAACCAAAAACACTGAGTATTCCGTTTTCTGGGGTTGACTTACTCTGAGTTTGCACTTACCCTGCTTTCTGAAACGGGCCCCAGATGTTTATGTCAAGTCTGCATCAAAAACATTGCTTGGCTAATGATCTGAAAGCAAGAGCCCGGAAAATATACAATAAAACACATGATTATGAAAATCTTTGGACGCTTCCATGAGATACTGTAAGGGAGAATGGGGTAGGCAGCATTGCAGTGAACTGATCAGTTATTCATTTTGATTCCCTTTTTTTGTCATTTGTTTGAGTTTAAGAAGTTTCAGGTGGTGCTCTGTATTTTATTATGTTTTTATTTTCAGATTTTGTAAATTGTACATTTCTTAAATCCATTTGTTCTTGCACTTCAATTAAAATTGAATTGATTCATGTTTATTTACAATGCTTTGTGAGGTTTTGTTTCAACATTTAATAGATTAATTCCCAATAGATTTATATGTAGGTGTCATGAGAATGAAGTTGCACTTGCAGCATTGAAAGATTTGTCCTCTGTATTTACCCTTAATATGTAGAAGCAGGTAGCCATGCCAGCCTGGGGACCAACTCCAATTGTGCCTTGGTCAAGATCAATGACAGGAGTATTTGATATGGAATATATCAATAGCATGCATGATGTTTTAGAGTAATATAACATAATAATTATCTTTGTGCTTAAACAATATCAAAAGGGTACAACGTTGGTCTCCCACCATATGCTCTGTTATCAGCACAAATGATCTGACCCTAAACGTTGAATACAGTCCACCATTCCCCCTGATGTTCTTTACAACTCTGGTACTGGTTACGGCTCCAAGCATATTGTCTTGATTTGTTGAGAGTTCTGCATTCTCACTCCAGACAATGAAAATATCCATGACTGGATCTGTTTTAGTGGTTTATCCAGCACTTCTGATAATAGTTGAAAGACAGAATTACAAAAGTTATACATTTTATGGCACTTCTAAAACATATGTCCTAATGATGCTGGGGATATACCACATGTTTCACATGAAGGGTCCACAAAAGAAAACACCTTTAAGTCTGTGCAGGATTAATCCATCTCTAATATACAGAGAGGAGGAATGAACCCGTTCTTGAGCTCCCTCCCATTGTATATCAGGTATATCTATTTCAAGATATTGCCACGGCTCTCTTATGCTGTAGAGAGACATGAGACTCTTACTGTGATAGTTTATGACATATAATGGATATTCCTCCTTTAATACATAGTCTCTTCAAAAATAGTGAATCCATTTGTGAATTTGTTGGCTGGTTAGTGAAGGATGAGAAATTATTTTGAGTAAAGCTGATAGCTTTAAGAAATGTGAACTAGGTAGAGTATATTTCTGCTGTAACTGTTGAAGTGTTGTATGATGAGGCAGACCCATCCCACCTTCTGCTTTAGTTCTCTGCAAGTATATCTTCATTCTCAGAGTTTCATTATTCCAAATGAACGGAGTGACCATTTTATCCCAATTTAAAAAAAGTACTTTTGATATATATGTTGGGATGAACTGAAATAGGAAAATATAGTCAAAATATACTCAATTTGGGGTAAAATACCCAAAATTGCAAATCACATATTTCCACAGTTTACTTTCTAAAGTTGTGAGTGTTCTGAGACAGAGGAACAACTTATAAATTCTGGTTGAATAATGTGCTCTCAGAAGAACCAGACATGTGCTATGAGGTGTCCTTATAAAGCTTCAATCTAATAGTGTTTGTATGAGACACAGCTGCTCTTCAATGTCCAGTTTAATGAGTAAATTGATGTGTGATGTCATCAGTTCTTCCTT
Organism: Triplophysa dalaica; assembly: GCF_015846415.1. Classification (NCBI taxonomy): domain Eukaryota; kingdom Metazoa; phylum Chordata; class Actinopteri; order Cypriniformes; family Nemacheilidae; genus Triplophysa; species Triplophysa dalaica. The sequence goes on along the minus strand of NW_026622639.1, from coordinate 434,089 downwards.
CACCAATGAGAACACATAAGATCTGATGATGATGATGATGAGCAGCAGCTGAACACATTTAAAAGCTCTTGTACTTCAGCACTTAAATACATTGACTCAACACTTATATTCCTCGTCTAGTCATTAAACAATCATATACAATAAAATCCCAATATTGTTCATGTTTATGAAATAAGGTCATGTCACGTCACATGTCAGGTCACATTCACGTCAAATTAAAATCAAACTTTGAGATTAAAACTTTGTGTCTCAATTCCATGGCTTTCACAGACTGGGTTACATATGTAATCTACGACCACAGTCATCAGGGGCCTATACCATGAATGTTGCAGCACAAACTCAGGGTTACAGGATTAGTTTTGGGTTGTCAAAACCAAACCAACGTGATCAAGCTTTGTTGATACCATGAAGCAGCTCCAGGAGTTTCTTTGCCAACCCAAGCTTTGATCCTGAAGCTAAGATTAGTTTGTGCGCGAGTGCACATGAACGAGTGATGTCGGGATCGCTAAACAAATCGCGTTCAACATGGATAGAGGGAGTTCTGTAGGTTTCTTAGGAAATAATTATGCGCAAATATTAATAACAAAAAAAAGAATTTCAGCCACGGAGTAATACTGACTCTGCTGTCTACGCAAGAGAGAATGGTTTCAGAAACACTGCTGATTAAGTTAATGCACAAGTTGAACGACTATATAGTACACACATTTACTGTAGTATACTGAAGTAAGGTAAATATTACAGTAATGTAATATGATGTGTGTTATGGTTGTGTGTGCCCCCACAGTGGATGAACATATCCTGCTAACATTAGTTATCATTTAGTTTACCTTTATTAATGAGGATGATTTATTTTTTAATTTTGATGATTATAACTGACAACTAATGAAACCCCCAAATTCAGTATCTCAGAAAATGAGAATATTACTTAAGAACAATAAAAAGAAAGGATTTTTAGAAATCTTGGCCAGCTGAAAAGTATGAACATGAAAGTATGAGCATGTACAGCACTCAATACTTAGTTGGGGCTCCTTTTGCCTGAATTACTGCAGCATCTCAGTTTTTTCTGGTGATTTGCTTGTCTTGTCCTTTGTTCGTCTCCATTTTATCCATCCTTTGTTTTTCGGGGCTAAAACCACCTCGAGGAATGCTCTAAACAGCACAAAGCTGTTAGGGGAAGGAGCTACACAAACCATTAAACGTTTTCTTGGTTTATACCAAAGTGAAACAAAGAATGAAAACTTCCTCCAAACAAACACTTTGCACTTGCTTTTCAAACCAGTGAACTCACTTCCTGCTTTGCCCAATAGCGCTTCAGGTTGGTGTGGCCATAAGCGAGAGCTGAACCCCCAACTCAACCAAAGCGTCCAAAAGGGCACTATGTGTTAAAGAACTAAAGAGCTAAAGCTTACAGCACCTGGTATTCCCAGGCAGTCTACCATCCAAGTACTAACCAGACCCAACCCTGCTTGGCTTCCGAGGTCAGATGAGAGCGGGTGTGCATTTTTATTAAAATATATCATCTTTACAAGATATCTACATAAACATTAATGACACAAAATAAAATGAACCCAATGCAAACCAGATAAACATAAAAATTTCCACAAAGCTTTTAAAAAACAATCCCATCAAACAATTTTTGGTTCCCAGAACGTTTCCTGAACAGATATTCTAACTTTCCATGAAGGTTTTCTTAACGTTAATAGAATGTTCCGTGTATGTTAGGGGAACTACCTACCTTTGAACTAAGGTTAGGGGAACCTTAACCTTAATGTTATGATTAATGGATAATTGTCCCTCAGTTTCATTTTCAATTATACGTGTTCGGCTAGTTGCTGTTCCTGTTCACATTTCCCTCAGTGATTGTGTCTGTTATCTCATTAACACAACACTGCATAACTTTTACTCTTCCTACTTTCCGTACATATCAACACTATGCAATGTTTTTGCCCAAAAAAAAATGCTGGTGTGTTTTTAACCCATGGCTGGATCAATGTTGAACAGAACACATGATTGGGTTATATTAACCCAAATGTGGAGTTGTTGTTACCCAACCTTGAGAACAAGCCAACATTTGGGTTGAAATAACCCAACCATGTGTTCAGTCCAGTAGTGACCCAGCCATGGGTTAAAAACACATCACCTTTTATAGAAGGGGATTTATTTTAACAGTGATAAACAGTAAATATAAACTCTACACAAAACAAGTTCATTTCCCTTCAGATACAAGTGAATGTTCTTTGTGCTTATTTAGAAAAGTTATGTTAAGTCAAAACTGATCAGGATATTGTATATTGATTTGAATTCAATATACAATATTTGCTGAATTTAATTTGATTTAAATTATTGTGTACCTGTTCTTGCTAATGCAGCCATAATCTCTTGCTGTACTACAGAAAGTGAAGTTTCTTTTTAAGTTATTACACATTGTCAGTGAATAATAATACATTATGTGATCATTTACTCACACTCTTATCATTTGAAACTTGTATGACTTTCTTTCTTATAAAGAACACAAAAGGAGATATGTTGAAGGATTCCAGTGTGTGGACACAAAATCAATGTCAAGTCAATGAATAATGGTTACCAACATTCTTCAAGTGTTCTGTAGAATAAAGTCATACAGGTTTGAAATGATAAGAGGGTAAGTAAATGAATAAGAATTTCAGCAAGAGATGCATTATTGACAGGAGGGTGAGTAGGCCTAGTATTTGAAGTTTAATGTTATATTAAGAATTATTATTAGTGGACTATATAAAATAAGTTCAGGGCTGTGTTTTTTCCGATAAGGTTGTCTTTTAACGCACTACGAAGACTCTAAAGGTACACCTTAACTACAGGTATGCCTTCTCTAGTTGTGTTCCCAGAACTAGGGGGTGACTTGCGTGCCACGTTACCAGGTGCTGTACAGGGCTGTGTTGCTGAATCTGCAATCTATTTTTACTCTATACAGGGACTGCTTTACTGCTTTATGTGAGATAGCAGCTTTAGAAGCACTTTAGAATTAGTTAAAGTTGCATTTATTAGCACTCATAGGATGAAAATAAACCAAATTGCAACCTAAATCCAGACCATGTTTTTATTTAATTGTAAAATGAGAACCCAAAATCTCATGCGCAAATGTATCAACCCGCTACACTAACTGGCAGTAAGGTCATTTATATCACAGGTTCTCAAACTTTGGGTCATAAGGAGAGTCACGTAAAGCCATTAAAAAGTTCATCCAGCAACCAAAAATGATCCTTTGTTTATTGTGCTTGGACACTGGATGATTTTCTCAGATTCAACAGTGATAAGTTCGATCTAAGAGCGCTCCAGACCAACCTTAAGAACGTATGACTTACAGAAGCTACTTAACTATGAAGGTTTGGGGAACAACTTCGCGATAAGAGGGTTTTGGGAAATTTGCAGCACTCTTCCTCTGGCCAGTCTCAGTAATAGTTGACGCTCTTGAGCGTTGGCGATGGAGTGAACATTTCTAAAATGATGGCCCAAATTGTTCACTTGGGACACACAAAGGGGGCAATCCAACCTCATCTGAAATGGAGTAAACAACATAATTGTTCAATTTAATGATTTAAATCATGAAAAAATAAGCACAACATTTCTAGAAAGACTGCTCGACTTACCTTGAAAAAATAGGTTTATTTTACTAAAGGATCCTCTGGAACAGTTGGTGCTGATCGTATGAAGTCTGTCTCAAATATGACCTACCTGTGCCTGAAAGCGGCCTTTTAACCTCCATCATTTGCATGTGAATGGGTGACAGACTAGAGGTTGGACAAATGAACTATCAAGACTTCATAAATCTTTATTTCACATGTTCCTATATTAATGAAGTCTAAAATCAAACATATATGTTTGAAGGTTTAACTATTTCTTCAACAATACGGCTCTTTTTAACACTCCTAAAAAATGAAGAGTATTTTCCGATAATAAAACATTATATGCAGCGCAGTATTTTACAACACAATGTCACATGTTTGTTTCTCCAAAACATACTTTCGGTTGATGCATAGTTGTGATTCAGTGTCTACACTAAAAAAACATTTTTTTGTTTGTGTTCAATGCAAATCGTAAAATGTCAAACAAATTCGGACAATTTGATAACAAATCTGAATTTAACATGTTATTCGGAAGCGCAGCCACTAGCAATACAACATGTGTGCCCGTTTTGACTTACGTAACATCAACTAAACATATCATGTAAAATATAACCATTGAAATAATGTCTATTTATTCGAGACTATATTCGTTTGAAATAACAACTAAATTGAATGCAGAAAGGTTTTACATTCTTAATAAATACATTATAAATAAAAATTAAAACTCACAGAAAACTCACAAGTGAATAATTTAGGGTTGTTGAGGGTTTTTCTGATTTGTATAATGTTCAGTTGGCTATGACTCCAGTCATTTTAAAGACAATAAAAACTGGCAAATGTTCTGCCATTAAATAAATGTGCCATTAATAAAGCTATCGCCCGTTATCACTGTCACAGTCGTGTTCAGATCGAAGATGCAAAAAGATTTAAGATCACAAATGAAACTTTAGATTTGAACAAACAATAAAACAGCCAGAAAATGTATTAAAAATTAGTGTAAACAGAGTAACAATCATTTGTTTAAGTGAATTACAACAATAAAATAACGCAAATAACACATAACATGAACTATGATTCTTTCTTCAATATACAGTTTTGTGCTGTGTTGTTGTATTTGTTTGCTATGTTTGTAATTTGTGTACACGACCCTTACGAAAAAATCTATGGTTCATTTTCGTAAGGGCACGTCTCGTGTTTTGCTTAAAATCTTAATAGCTCAGATTCACAACTGAGAAATGACCCATAACAGCTGCAGATATGTTTGTGTGATTATTGTGTTTTGTTTAAAATCTTAATAGCTCAGATTCACAACTGAGAAAATCTTAATAGCTCAGATTCACAACTGAGAAATGACCCATAACAGCTGCAGATGTGTTTGCATGATTCTTGTGTTTTGCTTAAAATCTTAATAGCTCAGATTCACAACTGATAAAATCTTAATAGCTCAGATTCACAACTGAGAAATGACCCATAAAAGCTGCAGATGTGTTTGCATGATTCTTGTGTTTTGCTTAAAATCTTAATAGCTCAGATTCACAACTGAGAAATGACCCATAACAGCTGCAGATATGTTTGTGTGATTCTTGTGTTTTGCTTAAAATCTTAATAGCTCAGATTCACAACTGAGAAATGACCCATAACAGCTGCAGATATGTTTGCGTGATTCTTGTGTTTTGCTTAAAATCTTAATAGCTCAGATTCACAACTGATAAAATCTTAATAGCTCAGATTCACAACTGAGAAAATCTTAATAGATCAGATTCACAACTGAGAAATTACCCATAACAGCTGCAGATATGTTTGCATGATTCTTGTGTTTTGCTTAAAATCTTAATAGCTCAGATTCACAACTGAGAAAATCTTAATAGCTCAGATTCACAACTGAGAAATGACCCATAACAGCTGCAGATGTGTTTGCATGATTCTTGTGTTTTGCTTAAAATCTTAATAGCTCAGATTCACAACTGAGAAAATCTTAATAGCTCAGATTCACAACTGAGAAATGACCCATAACAGCTGCAGATATGTTTGCATGATTCTTGTGTTTTGCTTAAAATCTTAATAGCTCAGATTCACAACTGAGAAATGACTCATAACAGCTGCAGATATGTTTGTGTGATTCTTGTGTTTTGCTTAAAATCTTAATAGCTCAGATTCACAACTGAGAAATGACCCATAACAGCTGCAGATATGTTTGCATGATTCTTGTGTTTTGCTTAAAATCTTAATAGCTCAGATTCACAACTGAGAAATGACTCATAACAGCTGCAGATATGTTTGTGTGATTCTTGTGTTTTGCTTAAAATCTTAATAGCTCAGATTCACAACTGAGAAATGACTCATAACAGCTGCAGATGTGTTTGTGTGATTCTTGTGTTTTGCTTAAAATCTTAATAGCTCAGATTCACAACTGAGAAATGACCCATAACAGCTGCAGATGTGTTTGTGTGATTATTGTGTTTTGCTTAAAATCTTAATAGCTCAGATTCACAACTGAGAAATGACTCATAACAGCTGCAGATGTGTTTGTGTGATTCTTGTGTTTTGCTTAAAATCTTAATAGCTCAGATTCACAACTGAGAAATGACCCATAACAGCTGCAGATATGTTTGCGTGATTCTTGTGTTTTGCTTAAAATCTTAATAGCTCAGATTCACAACTGAGAAATGACCCATAACAGCTGCAGATGTGTTTGCGTGATTCTTGTGTTTTGCTTAAAATCTTAATAGCTCAGATTCACAACTGAGAAATGACTCATAACAGCTGCAGATATGTTTGCGTGATTCTTGTGTTTTGCTTAAAATCTTAATAGCTCAGATTCACAACTGAGAAATGACTCATAACAGCTGCAGATGTGTTTGTGTGATTCTTGTGTTTTGCTTAAAATCTTAATAGCTCAGATTCACAACTGAGAAATGACTCATAACAGCTGCAGATGTGTTTGTGTGATTCTTGTGTTTTGCTTAAAATCTTAATAGCTCAGATTCACAACTGAGAAATGACCCATAACAGCTGCAGATATGTTTGCGTGATTCTTGTGTTTTGCTTAAAATCTTAATAGCTCAGATTCACAACCGAGAAATGACTCATAACAGCTGCAGATGTGTTTGCGTGATTCTTGTGTTTTGCTTAAAATCTTAATAGCTCAGATTCACAACTGAGAAATGACTCATAACAGCTGCAGATGTGTTTGTGTGATTCTTGTGTTTTGCTTAAAATCTTAATAGCTCAGATTCACAACTGAGAAATGACCCATAACAGCTGCAGATATGTTTGTGTGATTCTTGTGTTTTGCTTAAAATCTTAACAGCTCAGATTCACAACTGAGAAATGACTCATAACAGCTGCAGATATGTTTGTGTGATTCTTGTGTTTTGCTTAAAATCTTAATAGCTCAGATTCACAACTGAGAAATTACCCATAACAGCTGCAGATGTGTTTGCATGATTCTTTTGTTTTGCTTAAAATCTTAATAGCTCAGATTCACAACTGAGAAATGACTCATAACAGCTGCAGATATGTTTGTTTGATTCTTGTGTTTTGCTTAAAATCTTAATAGCTCAGATTCACAACTGATAAAATCTTAATAGCTCAGATTCACAACTGAGAAATGACCCATAACAGCTGCAGATGTGTTTGCATGATTCTTGTGTTTTGCTTAAAATCTTAATAGCTCAGATTCACAACTGAGAAATGACCCATAACAGCTGCAGATATGTTTGCATGATTCTTGTGTTTTGCTTAAAATCTTAATAGCTCAGATTCACAACTGAGAAATGACCCATAACAGCTGCAGATATGTTTGCATGATTCTTGTGTTTTGCTTAAAATCTTAATAGCTCAGATTCACAACTGAGAAATGACTCATAACAGCTGCAGATATGTTTGTGTGATTCTTGTGTTTTGCTTAAAATCTTAATAGCTCAGATTCACAACTGAGAAATGACCCATAACAGCTGCAGATGTGTTTGCGTGATTCTTGTGTTTTGCTTAAAATCTTAATAGCTCAGATTCACAACTGAGAAATGACCCATAACAGCTGCAGATGTGTTTGCGTGATTCTTGTGTTTTGCTTAAAATCTTAATAGCTCAGATTCACAACTGAGAAATGACTCATAACAGCTGCAGATGTGTTTGTGTGATTCTTGTGTTTTGCTTAAATCTTAATAGATCAGATTCACAACTGAGAAATGACTCATAACAGCTGCAGATATGTTTGTGTGATTCTTGTGTTTTGCTTAAAATCTTAATAGCTCAGATTCACAACTGAGAAATGACCCATAACAGCTGCAGATGTGTTTGTGTGATTCTTGTGTTTTGCTTAAAATCTTAATAGCTCAGATTCACAACTGAGAAATGACCCATAACAGCTGCAGATATGTTAACATGATTCTTGTGTTTTGCTTAAAATCTTAATATCTCAGATTCACAACTGAGAAATGACTCATAACAGCTGCAGATGTGTTTGTGTGATTCTTGTGTTTTGCTTAAAATCTTAATAGCTCAGATTCACAACTGAGAAATGACCCATAACAGCTGCAGATGTGTTTGTGTGATTCTTGTGTTTTGCTTAAAATCTTAATAGCTCAGATTCACAACTGAGAAATGACCCATAACAGCTGCAGATATGTTAACATGATTCTTGTGTTTTGCTTAAAATCTTAATAGCTCAGATTCACAACTGAGAAATGACCCATAACGGCTGCAGATGTGTTTGTGTGATTCTTGTGTTTTGCTTAAAATCTTAATAGCTCAGATTCACAACTGAGAAATGACCCATAACGGCTGCAGATATGTTTGCATGATTCTTTTGTTTTGCTTAAAAGCTTAATAGCTCTGGGGCCGTATTCACAAAGCATTTTATCTTACCACTAGGAGTACTCCTAAATCGCACTTAAATATTTTAGCTAGGAGTTTTCTCTTAAAAGTTATTCACAACGCCTTTCAGACCTACTTTTACTAAGGAAAAATGACAACTCCTAAACTAAGAGTAAGTCTTCGTTGCTATGGATGACGTCAATTCTCAGGCACGAGCTTCCTCGCAATGATCACGGTGATTGGTTGTTAGATGACAGGGCCATCATGCGGAACATAACACAGACGCACCAAATCATGGAATCACGACATCTAAATATGTCTGTGTCCTACATTACACAAAATAATAATAATAGTAATTTCATCGAATTGCATATACTGTATAATGACATGTTTGTGCAGGCCCCAGTGAAGTGTAATTCTAAAAAGGCAGAGACAGATAGAAAAGTCGGGAATTAAATTAAAATAAATCAAGGTAGCTTAATACCCTAATGAAAACCGCCACTTGCCTCTTCCTGCACCTCTTCCTCTTACTGCACCTCTTCCTCTTACTGCACCTCTTCCAGCACCTCTTCCTCTTACTGCACCTCTTCCTCTTACTGCACCTCTTTCTCTTACTGCACCACTTCCTCTTACTGCACCTCTTCCAGCACCTCTTCCTGCACCTCTTCCTCTTACTGCACCTCTTCCAGCACCTCTTACTGCACCTCTTCCAGCACCTCTTACTGCACCTCTTCCTCTTACTGCACCTCTTTCTCTTACTGCACCTCTTCCTCTTACTGCACCTCTTCCTCTTACTGCACCTCTTCCTCGTACTGCACCTCTTCCAGCACCTCTTCCTCTTACTGCACCTCTTTCTCTTACTGCACCACTTCCTCTTACTGCACCTCTTCCAGCACCTCTTCCTCTTACTGCACCTCTTCCTCTTCCTGCACCTCTTCCTCTTACTGCACCTCTTCCAGCACCTCTTACTGCACCTCTTCCTTTTACTGCACCTCTTTCTCTTACTGCACCTCTTCCTCTTACTGCACCTCTTCCTCTTCCAGCACCTCTTACTGCACCTCTTCCTCTTACTGCACCTCTTTCTCTTACTGCACCTCTTCCAGCTTCCTCTTCCACAATCCCATTACCTGCCTCTCCCCTCAGTCCTGCTGCTGGTGCAAAGCCATCACCCCTGAAAGAAAAGAAGATGAAAATGGAAATGCGTGTGTTAAAAAGGCAGAAAAGGGTTCTTGATGCAAAAGAGAGGCCATCATGCGGAACATAACACAGACGCACCAAATCATGGAATCACGACATCTAAATATGTCTGTGTCCTACATTACACAAAATAATAATAATAGTAATTTCATCGAATTGCATATACTGTATAATGACATGTTTGTGCAGGCCCCAGTGAAGTGTAATTCTAAAAAGGCAGAGACAGATAGAAAAGTCGGGAATTAAATTAAAATAAATCAAGGTAGCTTAATACCCTAATGAAAACCGCCACTTGCCTCTTCCTGCACCTCTTCCTCTTACTGCACCTCTTCCTCTTACTGCACCTCTTCCAGCACCTCTTCCTCTTACTGCACCTCTTCCTCTTACTGCACCTCTTTCTCTTACTGCACCACTTCCTCTTACTGCACCTCTTCCAGCACCTCTTCCTCTTACTGCACCTCTTCCAGCACCTCTTCCTCTTACTGCACCTCTTCCTCTTACTGCACCTCTTTCTCTTACTGCACCTCTTCCTCTTACTGCACCTCTTCCTCTTACTGCACCTCTTCCTCGTACTGCACCTCTTCCAGCACCTCTTCCTCTTACTGCACCTCTTTCTCTTACTGCACCACTTCCTCTTACTGCACCTCTTCCAACACCTCTTCCTCTTACTGCACCTCTTCCTCTTCCTGCACCTCTTCCTCTTACTGCACCTCTTCCAGCACCTCTTACTGCACCTCTTCCTTTTACTGCACCTCTTTCTCTTACTGCACCTCTTCCTCTTACTGCACCTCTTCCTCTTCCTGCACCTCTTCCAGCACCTCTTACTGCACCTCTTCCTCTTACTGCACCTCTTTCTCTTACTGCACCTCTTCCAGCTTCCTCTTCCACAATCCCATCACCTGCCTCTCCCCTCAGTCCTGCTGCTGGTGCAAAGCCATCACCCCTGAAAGAAAAGAAGATGAAAATGGAAATGCGTGTGTTAAAAAGGCAGAAAAGGGTTCTTGATGCAAAAGAGAGGCTAATACAATTAAAGTCTGAATATTACACTCTAAAGATTGCAAAAATGCAAAGGGAATAAACACACTTAAATTGAGCAAAAATGTGTCTTTACTCATTTGTGCATATGTGATTATTTACCTAAAGTGTGTATAGACAAAGTGATCCCTGAATGCCAGTCCACATTGTTCCACTTCATCAACAAATTCTCTGTGTTCATCATCATCATCATCGTCAAACTCATCACCATCTTCTGTCTGTGGTATGTTCCTTTGCCGGCACAGGTTGTGAAGAAGCGCACACACAGTGATCACTTTACTCGTCTTCTCTGGACTAAGGCGGATTTCAATATGTAAAACGTGGAAACGTCGCTATAGCTGTCCAATCCCCCTTTCCACCACGCTGCGTGTCTTCTTGTGTGCTCTGAAACATACACCAAGGAACAGTAAACATTATTGATTTAACCAACAACACCAAGAGCCACCATTATAATTTTTAAAAAGCTTTGACATTGTGGTCATGCTATTGAATTATGGCATCTAAATAATATAGCCAACATGTGCACTTACCTATTGTAATTTAACTGTGGTCCCACTTGTGGACGGAGGTAAGGTGTAAGGAGCCACGACTTACAGGGATAGCCACTGTCCCCCACCAAGTGACATCCAGCTGGCACATGATGTCTCTCAAACAGTTGCCTCAGACCACTTTCCATCAATATCCTCGAGTCATGAGTGGATCCAGGCCACTTTGCAACAACATCGAGAATTGTGAAGTTTGCATCGAACACAATCTGGGTATAGATGGAGTGGGTTTTCTTTCTATTCACAAACACGTCCTCATCCTGATGTGGTACAATTAGTTTAATATGGGTCCCGTCTATAGCACCGACCACTCCGGGCACACCAGCAATATCCATAAAGCTGGCTTTGTTTCTTTGGAGTTGGCGAATGTCCAAAGGAAAACTTATGAACTGTCGAATAATATGGGGTCTACAGAGTGCATTGATGGTTTGGTGGATGGATCTGCTTACCGATGGCTGGGATATCGCTAGATCGTCGGCATTACACAATTGCATTTTTCCCGTTGCCAGGTAGCGAAGTGTTGTCAAACATTTCAATTGGGCCCTGATTGGGTTGTTGCGAATAGTTGGCGCTGTTATTGCATCCCTCACAAGATCCACAACAATCAGTATTCCCTCACGGTTAATGCGGTATCTTTGTATTAACTCCGTGTCATTAAGTGTCTCCAATACACTGCGTCGCACGGCCATTTTAAGATCCTTTGTGAATAGGTCTTAGTGAGTTAGGAGTCCTCTCGACTTCTTTTAAGCTGTCCCAGACTTAGGTGCTACTTTTAGGGCTAAAATGCTTTGTGAATTACTCTTAGTGAAAAAAATTAGGAGTCCTAAAGTTGGGAGTGACCATTATTTTTAGGTGTTGCTCCTAAATTCGCCAGTTAGGACCTACTTTTAGCCTTAAAATTCTTTGTGAATATGGCCCCAGAACAACATTTGTACATTTGAACTCTTTATTTTGAACAAATATTATATATATATATATATACATATATATATGTATATATATATATATAATTATAACAAATATTTCAGAACTTTGGAATTGTAATAATAGTTTTTTACTCAAATAAATCTACAGTAAACTTCTAGGTATTACATAGAAAATATACAATTACTGAAAAACTAAAATATTTACAGTATTTACAAAGTGCAGGGAGACATGTTGATCAAGGCAGTCACTAAGGAGGTTTCTTCTCTAACAAACTGGAAACCCAAGCCACTAAAAGACAGAAAAAAAGAGAGAGTGAGTGTGGGTAAGTAGAACAAATTAAATTTGCAACACTGTGTGTGTGTGTTACATACTTACACAGTGTACTGCCTCACACCAGCATGTCATATTTGATTCAGTTAGGCCAAGGATACTGCAAAAGAGGGAGACAGAGGGAAAAAGAGAGCGAGAGCAAACAACCAAAACCAACAACAAAGTCCTAACTGAATAAATATATAAAAATTTCTTTTGGAATAATGGAAACACAATAGCTCACAAACAGGATGAAAACTTACTAGTCATCTAAGTGTGAGTGTGAGTGTGAGTGCGTACTCGACCATTACCGTCTCAAGAAGCGATTGCTTCTCTCCCTTCATTTTCCTCCCCGGAACAGGAAATTTATGCAAGGCTCTGACCTAAACTAGGAAACACTTCTGGAACAAGTATTAGTTTTGAATAAACTGAACAATGTAAAAATAAAATAATCATTCAAACAACGATTAATATTTTCCAGTCTGCACATGCCAGTCATTGAAACAGTCCCGTTTAGGCAAAAAACACAGTGGCACCTCACATGTTGCACACATCACTGGCGTCTTCTGATGGCAAAGTCTGCACTTTCGTCGTCCAGAAGTGGTGTCGTCTGTGATGTGTTTTGGGTTGTGGCGACCAACATCAGAAGTCTGAGGGGCAGCAGTGCGTGATTTCAAGCCTGCAAGTTCCAGAACGAGCGTTTCCCTAAATGCTTTCTGTGTCAAGGGTTTTTCGTTCCTTGCTCTGGCCAGATGCTGATGCAAAATGAAAGCGTTGACAACAGCAATATCGACAAAGTGATAGAAGAAGGTACGGTACCACTTCCGTGTCTTGTGGAGCACTTCGTAGTATCCAATGAGGGCATCAGAGAGGTCCACTCCCCCCATGAACCTGTTGTAATCCAGCACTGCACCGGGAATAGGCACATGCACTTGAGACCACTGCCCATCGTTAGACTTCACCCTTCTCTTCACTGTGTCACCTTCATATGCTTTGTGGAGAGTGGAGCACATCAGCACTTCCCGGGTGTCTTTCCATTCCACAAACAGCAGCTCACCTTCTCTAAGCCATCTAATGGACCCTCGTGGAGCATTCCGTGGCAGTCGGTTTCTGATGGTCTTTGGGAAACCGATCCTGTTCGGACGTATGGTGCCACATGCCCAAATCTTCTTAGAGAGGAGGTCTCTGAAAAGCATTGGGCTGGTGTAAAAGTTGTCAACATACAACTTGTAACCAGTGCCCAACCTTTTTTTCCACAAGTGCCATAACAGAATCATAGCTCAGCCCATTCCGAGACTGCATTGCCTTGCCCTCATACACAAAGAACTCAGAAGTATAGCCACACAGGGAGTCTGCCAAAACAAAAAGCTTGTAACCCCATTTGGTGGGTTTGTTCTTCATGTAATGCTGGAGTACAGACCTTGCCTTGGATGCCACCATCCTCTCATCTATGGAGATGTTTTGATGTGGATGAAAGAAAGTCCTGCAGGCATCCCTAATGCTGTTATAGAGAGGCTTGATCTTCCCCAAGCGGTCTTAGGCTGATGTACCCTTCCTCTCTTCATTTTCTTCATCATCCTGAGGATCGCTAAGATGAAGAGCAGATGTGATGGTAAGAAACTTCCTGCAGGACATGATCTGAGCAGGAAAGGGAAGACTGTATGTCGTGGACCTCCTCCAATAATCAGTCAAGGTAAAAACCTTAACAAGACCCATGTAAACAACAAGCGCCAGGTAAGACTTAAAATCTTCCCCCGAGATGTTATGCCATGGCTTGTCTCTTCCCTGATTCAGTTTAGCCCCATAGGCATTAGAGTTTTGAATTAGGGTCTGCAGCACAGATGTGGAAAAGAACAGCTGAAACAACTGCAGTGCTGTGTATGTTGCATTTAACAGCAGCTGTGGCCCAGGAGTACGAGCTGGCCTAAACACAGGTTGGGGAGGCTCATTATCACCCTCATCCACGTTGTGCCATTTCTCCTGTGAGGTGCTGGGGGACCCAGCATGCACTGACTGGCTCCATCTCCCTCTCCCCCCTCTCGCCCCAAACTATTCCTCTCGGAGACGCATGTCTCCGCTTCCTTCTGCTGCTCTTCATCGCTGCTCCTCATGATCTCCTCCAAAGCACTGTCAACATCAAAATACATCGTCTGTTGTCGACGATCCATTGTTGAGAGGATCAGGGGTACCCTTCGGAGAAATCCGTTCACTAAAATGTGCTCTGTACAGCGAATCGATGCTCTTCTCTTTACTAGCGGGCCTAAAATGGCGTCAGCGCTGGGAGCGCACTGATGTACGGTGTATTTGCGCACAGGTTATTCTCCAAATCTGTTTACGTAAACTTCACAAATGGCCAATCATTGTTATCCCCAAAAAGTTGAATATTACACCCAAAACTTTTCTGGCCAGGCATTGGATGGGTTTACCCAGTCAAAAACCAAGGTGCCCTGACTGACACCTCTGTGGGCCGGTAAGGCACCCTGGGTGTTTTGAATGATCGCAAAGTCTGTGATTGAAGGAAAGAGACGTGAATGGGCGTATTTTGTTCAGAAGATACTAGATTACGAGAAAACATTGATTTTGAACTGATTAAAATCAATATAATCGAAAATGGCGTATGCAAAAAAAGTGGAATCTTTGGAGTTTTTTTCAATTTGTTCATTGTTTTGGATGAAACAGTGGTATGCACATTCAAAGACGACCCTTATAAGGAGATGTATGTTTTTTTTTTTGGATTCGTCCAAACTGATCCGAACCAAAGGAGTTGAAAGATAAGTAGTGCCGTTTATTTTGTAATGTTTGAAAGGCCGGTCTTTCCGCGTTTTATTTAATCCTTTCCTCTCTGGTGTTTTGATTACAAAAACAAGTTCAGTACACGAATCTTGAGTGTTTTAGCTTTAAAATGATGCATAGTTTATGACAGTTTATCGAAAATTAATGTAAAACAAAGGTAATAAAAAAACGTAGACACGCCCACAAACGCCATGACGGCCCGCCAACGGCCGATGCGCGAAACTAGGTTAAGTCCCACCAGAGGTTCTCAATCGGATTTAAGTCTGGTGACTGCGATGGCCACTTCAAAATGTTCCAGCCTTTAATCTGCAACCATGCTCTAGTGGACTTGGAGGTATGCTTGGGATCATTGTCCTGTTGAAAGGTCCAACGTCTTCCAAGCCTCAGGTTTGTGACGGACTGCATCACATTGTCATCCAATATCTCCTGGTACTGAAGAGAATTCATGGTACCTTGCACACGCTGAAGCTTCCCAGTACCTGCAGAAGAAAAACAGCCCCAAAGCATGATTGACCCCCCGCCATGCTTCACAGTAGGCAAGGTGTTCTTTCCTTGTTCTTCCTCCTCCAAACATAGCGTTGATCCATGGGCCCAAACAGTTCTAATTTTGTTTCATCAGTCCACAGAACACTATCCCAAAACTTCTGTGGTTTGTCCACATGACATTTGGCATACTGCAGTCGACTCTTCTTATTCTTTGGGGACAGCAAGGGGGTGCGCCTGGGAGTTCTGGCATGGAGGCCTTCATTACGCAGGGTGCGCCGTATTGTCTGAGCAGAAACTTCAGTACCCACATCTGACAAATCTTTTCTCAGATCCTCAGCAGTCACACGGGGACTTTTCTCCACTCTACCCTTCAGGTAGCGCACAGCAGTCGAAGTCAGCATCTTCTTTCTGCCACGACCAGGTAGCGTTTCAACAGTGCCCTTTGCCTTGAATTTGCGAATGATGCTTCCTATGGTGTCTCTTGGTATGTTTAACATCTTTGCAATCTTCTTATAGCCATTGCCCTTCCTGTGAAGAGTAATCACCTGTTCTCTTGTCTTCCTGGACCATTCTCTTGACCTCACCATGTTTGTAACCACACCAGTAAATGTCTAGAAGGAGCTGAGTATCACAGTCATTTTAAAGCTGCCTAATTGGTGCTTATTAGGCTTTATTGCTGCTCCCTGATATCCACAGGTGTTTTCAATACCTGATTGAAAACACTTCATTGGACCTCTGTTCTTCAGAGTGGTAGATTTAAGGGGTGAATAATTATGTCAATGAAGAATTCACAAAAGAAAGCCTATAGCCTTAATCAAATTCAGTCGATACAATATGGGATGACAATTGCAAAGAAAGCAATTCTGTTGATGTGGAATAAAGAGATCGTACCCAAATTTGAGATGTGGCTCACAGAGTTTAGTAGTGTGTTACACATGGAAAAGATCAGATATGAAATTGCTGGTAAACCGAGAAAATTCTTACAGGTTTGGAATTCTTTCTTTGAATATTTGGAGGGTGATCACTGATTATTGAATATACTGGTCTGGTCAAATCCAATTTAAAATGGTGGTACTGTGGTTTATATATGAGGCAATTATATAGTCCTTCCTCTCTTTATGTTTGGATGATTATTGACATAGGTGTTTTATTTTGAAGTTGTGTGCATCTGTCTATGCACATGTGTATGTATCCATATTGTTTCTTTATGTATGTATGACTACTTGCACACGTGTGTGTATATGTGCATTGCTGGTGTATATTGCATATCCTTGATACTCATAATTTATTTACTGTTTATTTGCTGGCAGGGGGTGGGGGGGTTTGTTAATTTTGTAAATTTGTAAAACTTTAAATAAAGTATTTAAAAAAAAAAAAAAAAAAAAGAATTCACAAAAGAAACATTTACTACTGTATTACAAAACTAATTGATGTCATTTTAGTTGCATATGGTTCTTTAAGAAGTCCTTGTAGGATTTCATTCCGAATACAATTACAAATGTACACTAAATTTCCTAAAACCATTTACAGCATTGGGGGTTGAATAATTTTGAACACAACTGTACATGGAATGAGGTGTGTATTGGCAGAGTAATGTTATGTCACAGGTATTGTCCTCTGGAAAATTTCTCACACGTGGTCATCTGGGTGGAGAAACGGAATTGTGGATTGTTCCTGGAATCCTAGCAGAGGAATTTTGATGGACCCTGATGCAAAAAACTGAATTTGCTCCAACGTGATGTTGGATTCTCTGAAAACAAATTATGTAAATATTATAATGATAATAATTATATTGGCCCATTCAGTGTCCTAAAAATTTGAACAGAGCAAAAGGAAGGTTTAAAAAGTAGCAAATAATTTAATACATGCCACAGGTGTCACTATTGTTACTGAGATTGAACTAAAGCCTGGTCTGTTTTAATTCTAATGTTGACATTTAAAGGCATGTTGTGAAAATAATCTTTTGTTAGCACAGAGTCCTTGCGGATTAAAAAAAAAAAACATTTCTCACAGCGAACTGACTGCCATAGTATTTTCCGTACTATGGCAGTAAAAAAAGAATCTACTTGGTGTTTAGCAGAACAAAGACATTTATCTGGTTTGGTTTAATCTGAGGGCCAGTAAATGACCGAATTTTTATTAATAGGTGAAAAGTCCCTTTAAGACAAAACAATGTCACTGATGTAGCATTAAGCATTGTCATGTGGTTGTCATTCACTTGTCCGAGAAAAAAAATCACTTGTCCAAAGAAAAAAAAATACATTTAATTTGAATTATAATAATAAAGACCCGTTTCATATTTGGTAATTTTTGCTTCCAAGCATTTTAACTCGTGTCTGCTTTGGCTGCCTGAATTTGGTTATAGGCTGCCTACTCTCTGTGACTGCTAAAACAAAGGCAAGCAGTAATTGTTAACTTTTTTGCACATAGCATGTGTGCTACAGAGGTTTAAAGTTTAGTATCAAAGGCCAAATATTAGGAGCACAAGTATAAATCGTCTGTTATCCTCATTCAATAAAAATTTGCAAGTGCAGTTCATCATAAATAGGCAGGTAACTGACATCAGTAACTGTTACATGCAGAAGGATAAATTAGGGCCATATTTTTAGGTTAACTCAATTTGTTTTAAAATTTCTATGTTCTGTTTTTCATTTTTAGTATAGAATAGTGGTATATTTCCCCACATAAATAACTGTAGTATACTATTGCATAGTAAACTGCAGTAAAATTCTTACATAATATAGTGTTTTTTAACTTTACAAGGGCACTACAATTTTCAATAGCAAATGCTATTGTACACTACATTACAGGTGCTGATCATATAATTAGAATATCATCAAAAAGTTGATTTATTTCAGTAATTCCATTCAAAAAGTGAAACTTGTATAACATATTCATTCATTCCACACAGACGGATATATCTCAAGAGTTTTCTTTTAATTTGAGTGATTATAACTGACAACTAATGAAAACCCCAAATTCAGTTTCTCAGAAAATTAGAATATTGTGAAAAGGTTCAATATTGAAGAAGCCTGGTGCCACACTCGAATCAGCTACTGAACTCAAAACACCTGCAAAGGCCTTTAAATGGTCTCTCAGTGTAGTTCTGTAGGCTACACAATCATGGGAAAGACTGCTGACGTGACAGTTGTCCAAAAGACGACCATTGACACCTTGCACAAGGAGGGCAAGACACAAAAGGTCATTGCAAAAAACGCTGGCTGTTCACAGAGTTCTGTGTCCAAGCACATTAATAGAGAGGAGAAGGGAAGGAAAAGATGTGGTAGAAAAAACGTGTACAAGCAATAGGGATAACCACACCCTGAAGAGGATTGTGAAATAAAACCCATTCAAAAATGTGGGGGAGATTCACAAAGAGTGGATTGCAGCTGGAGTCAGTGCTTCAAGAACCACTACACACAGATGTATGCAAGACATGGGTTTCATCCATCACATTCCTTCTGTCAACCCACTCTTGAACAACAGACAGCTTTATTCTTCCAAATGGCACTTTACACATCACTCTAATGACATGCGATATATCATGAGCATACCTGACTTGGGTACATACTATTCTACTTCAGTGTTTCTCTGCTTTAGTACTTGCTCCCCTCTCAGAACTTTTCTGGATGTGTTACTAGTAGTCGTAGGACATATGTGACTAAGTCTATGAAAAAAAAAAAAATTTAAGTTCAAAGTTTGATTTGACATTTGATGTCAATCTCTAACATGACGTTATTTAGTAACCATGAACGATACCAGGATTAAATTATATATGATTGTTTAATGACTCCTGGCACTGATTCTGTTTAACTGAACTGAAGGTACCCCGAGACTGGGAGGAACCCCCCCTTCGAGGGAGGGAGGGAGGGAGGGGGAGGGAGCAAGCACAGTCTCTTGAGGGTATGTAGTGGAGTAGGCAGGGAATGAGAGCGCGAGTTGAGGCCGGTAAGTGAGCTGTGCGCACACCGGTCTCGTATCACGGAGGAGATCGGGAGCATAAGAGAACGAGTGACCGGACTGTCGATGAGAGAGGACCAGGCCTGGCTTTTAGTTGTGGTTTGTATTATTCGCCGGCAGTCGTCTGTGAGGGACTACCGGCTGTCTATTTACTTTGTTGTCATGTTATTGCATGTTTAAATGTTTGCCGGTTCCCGTCTCCTTCCTTTCTTTTGATTGAACCTTATTACACCCTCTCTCCGGGAACACCTTAGCAATGACAGCAAGGAAGTCTCTTTTGGCCTTCTCCAGCACAACCCAGCTATCCCTTGGTGTGAGCTGCCCTGGTTGCGTCAGCAAATCTTGCCTTTTAAAATAGATACAATTGTATTAAATACAATTGCTTGCGCTTATTTGTCCAGTGATCTAATCATATTGGTTCATAGGATTAAATTTACTGCTTCTGTCACTGCCAACCTCAGAGGGCTCAGCCTCCGCTGTCTCTACCACAGCTGGTAGTTCTGGCTTCGTGACGACGGTGGCTGACGGTGGAGTCGTGCAGGTGGAAGGCATTGGTACCACTGCTAGTGCTGGAGGAATATCTGTCACCCCCATGTGGCGACGCTACAATTCCTCAATCAACCTTTTAGAGAGAATTTAAACAGAAAGGTAAATTCACAGCTCCTGGAAATCACACAAAGAGAAACCAAGACGACACATTTTTGCTTCACCAACCTGTCGATGGGACTGGAGTCCAACATGATCTTGGCCAAGTGTCCATAACTGAAGACAACGCCAGTCTGCAGAATCTCCAGAGAATTTGGCCTTGGCTTTTTCCACCACCTTAGTGATGGCCTCCGGTGTTGCATTTTTCATGCACACCCTGCGCAGGTGAACAGACAGGGTGGCCTGGGTCTTCTTGCATGTTGTGCAAACAAGGTAGTGTCTTCTGTGAACATAGCTGCAACACAAAACAACAACAAAAGAACAGTTAATTCAAATCTTATTCTGAGAGATGGTTTTGGACACATGCAAAGGTGTAAATGAAGCTGCAGCTGCTGCAGTCCTAAACAGTCCAGGGCCATTAATGGCTGAGAAAATTAGGTCTCTTAAATAAACGCATTCAAATCATACAAACCTACACTGTTAAACATTTCTGTAGACATTAATGTTTACTGCCAGATGTAATAAATCAACATTAAACGTTGAAAAATCTTTATCTTAACAGAAAAAAAACTAAATTTGTAACTTTCACCCATTTAAACCCTTTTAAAATCTTAAGCTTTATTTCATTTTGTCTAGAAAACGAGACAAACATGCATACAAATCTTGTCAACTTACCTTTGAGAAGCCATTCTTCTTTTAAGTAGGTTTTCCACAAAAGCTTCAGAAAATTGTTCAACGTTGGATGCTTGAGCAGAAAGTGGGTGAATGGTCTTGTGGGGTCTCCCTATTTATGAAAAAATACATGAAAGTCCCGCCCACCTACCTGAGAGGGAGGGTCTAAAATGGGGTGGGGTTTAATCAGTCATTTCAGTTTCAGACATGTTTTAAAAATAAGTTAAATGAATTTATAATACCTTTGCGGATGATGTCATCGTGCTGGCCCCATCAGACCAGGACCTTCAGCATGCACTGGGACGGTTTGCAGCCGAGTGTGAAGCGGCTGGGATGAGAATCAGCACCTCCAAATCTGAGGCCATGGTTCTCAGCCGGAAAAGGGTGGCTTGCTCACTTCAGGTAGGTGGAGAGTTCCTGCTTCAAGTGGAGGAGTTCAAGTATCTGGGGGTCTTGTTCACGAGTGAGGGAAGGATGGAGCGGGAGATTGACAGACGGATCGGTGCAGCTTCTGCAGCAATGCAGTCGCTGTACCGGTCTGTCGTGGTGAAGAAGGAGCTGAGCCGCAAAGCGAAGCTCTCGATTTACCGGTCAATCTACGTTCCTACTCTCACCTATGGTCATGAGCTGTAGGTCATGACCGAAAGGACAAGATCCCGGATACAGGCGGCCGAAATGAGCTTTCTCCGCAGGGTGGCCAGGCGATCCCTTAGAGATAGGGTGAGAAGCTCGGTCACTCGGGAGGAGCTCAGAGTAGATCCGCTGCTCCTCCACATCGAGAGGGGCCAGCTGAGGTGGCTCGGGAATCTTTTCCGATGCCCCCTGGACGCCTTCCCTAACCCTGTCCCACCGGGAGAAGACCCCGGGGAAGACCTAGGACACGCTGGAGGGACTATGTCTCCCGGCTGGCCTGGGAACGCCTCGGTGTCCCCCCAGAAGAGCTGGAGGAAGTGGCTAGGGAGAGGGAAGTCTGGGCATCCCTGCTTAGACTGATGCCCCCGCGACCCGGCCCCGGATAAGCGGTAGAAAATGGATGGATGGATGGAATTTATAATTCATTGGTGATTTTTTTTGTCAAAGGGAATTTTTCACAATTTTATCAAACCAAGTGAGTGTATGAGCCTCAGTTTAAGACCAAATAACATATACATGAATAACAACACACAAATACAATAAGAGAGCACAAAACTGTCTACTGAACAAAGATTCTTAGCTCATGTTATGTGTTCTTTGTGTTATTAAAGCAAAACTGTATGCAATCCTGGAAATGACAGCACATTGAACAATACACAATAAAGCTTAAATAATGAAATAAACTTTGTGAGAATAGAACAGTCTATATGTGTTTAAACCAAGAGTTTGAGTTGCAGCAGTGGGTCATTTAGCAGCTATTAAGACACATCTGCAGCTGTTATGGGTCATTTCTCAGTTGTGAATCTGGACTATTAAGATTTTAAGCAAAACACAAGAATCATGCAAACATATCTGCAGCTGTTATGGGTCATTTCTCAGTTGTGAATCTGAGCTATTAAGATTTTAAGCAAAACACAAGAATCACGCAAACACATCTGCAGCTGTTATGGGTCATTTCTCAGTTGTGAATCTGAGCTATTAAGATTTTAAGCAAAACACAAGAATCATGCAAACATATCTGCAGCTGTTATGAGTCATTTCTCAGTTGTGAATCTGATCTATTAAGATTTTAAGCAAAACACAAGAATCACACAAACACATCTGCAGCTGTTATGAGTCATTTCTCAGTTGTGAATCTGAGCTATTAAGATTTTAAGCAAAACACAATAATCACACAAACATATCTGCAGCTGTTATGAGTCATTTCTCAGTTGTGAATCTGAGCTATTAAGATTTTAAGCAAAACACAAGAATCACACAAACATATCTGCAGCTGTTATGAGTCATTTCTCAGTTGTGAATCTGAGCTATTAAGATTTTAAGCAAAACACAAGAATCACGCAAACATATCTGCAGCTGTTATGGGTCATTTCTCAGTTGTGAATCTGAGCTATTAAGATTTTAAGCAAAACAAAAGACGTGCCCTAATAGTAATCATAGTAACCATAGTTTTTTTTTATTTTAACTGTAGTAAAACCATGTTTCCTCAATTTCATCTGAAGTAAAACAATTGTAAATTTCCGTAAGGGGTGTGTAGACATTACAAACATAACAAACAAATACAAGAACACAGCACACAATTGTCTATTAAATAAAGATTCATAGTTCATAGTTATGTGTTCTTTGTGCTATTTTATTTTTGTAATTGAATAAAACAAATGATTCTTACTGTATTTACATAAACACTCACATTTTTTTATAAATTTTCCTGCTGTTGCATTGTTTGTTCAAATCTAAAGTTTCATTTGTGATCTTAAATCTTTTGCATTTTAAATATACGTCTTATTTCTCTTTGTCATTAATTTTATGTAAAGCAATGATGAGACATCATCCGCCTCATAGGGACCTTCTACACATTTCATGATACATTCATGGCAACTGGTTAAAGACTATATTAAGAAAAAACATCTTACTTTCATTTTATGTTTCAGAGCATGTTGATTCATGTATTATTTAACAATTTCGTAAACATTTTGTTCCTTAGATGTAAAATGTATACTATTACTGTGTCTTCTTCAATGACGCATTATCCAGTTCAATAGCTTTTAAAATAAATGAATGGGGGCTTTAAAACGGGTTTGGAACTTTTTATTTCACCCATACGATCTCAATCCAACACTTTAATTCAATATCATATATCATCCCTTGGTCATAGGTTTGCTTTTGATATTGCCTGTCTGACTGCTTTGAGGATGTGAGCGGAACATACATGTGTGTGTGTGAGGTCCATATCTGCATGGTGCCCATCTTATAAGGCCTATAGCCTTTGTTAAAATCAGAGAAGTACATGAACTTCTATATCTATCTTAAATGTATGCTTTTACATAATAAAAAATGTAATATATTTAGAAACTTTAAATGTAGTTTTTAATATAAGAAATCTGTTATTTAAAGAAAACTCAGTAATATACTTTGGAAAACCACCATATGCCATGTGCCCCTATGTCAACATTCTCTGCACCATGGTGGTCCCCCCTTACTTTGAAAAACAATTAAAGTAGTCTTGCTTGCAAAAATTGTAGTTATAAGTGGTAAATAAATCCTGCATTTACCTTTTTACCCATCTCCTTTGTTGCTTCACATACACTACCCACACTAAATACATGGAACATGTAAAAAGTTCATGCTACAGTGATATTGTATCATGAAAGTATGACATTTAGGTAGAAGCGTGGAATGGCAATTTCTTCATCTCTGCCAATTTATTGAAACAAAAGTAAACAATAGTGCAGGGTATACCACAACAGAAAATTTAAATAACTTATGTGTCCTTGAGCATGAATTATAACTTGACAATGACGTCTCATGATGCTCACAACTCGATGTTCTTGAAGGGCTTTCCTCAGGTCATTGAGGTTCTGGGGTATAATGTTACGACCCTCTACATGACAACTGATCTCAGAGGCTTTGTATAAGTGCAGGCCACTCCATTTGAGGTACCGGTGCCTCCAGCAGCCGTTCCATGATCATGCAACCTCAATGAGCTGGGGCAAGGTCATCCATGAAGATGAAATCAGGCCTGTGTTGCTCATGCAGAGGCACAATGACTGGATTAATATTCATCTACTGCACTGTAACTTTCATAACTGCATTAACTGATCTACTGCACTGTAACCTTAATAACTGCATTAACTCATCTACTGCACTGTAACTTCAATAACTGCACTAACTCACCTCCTGCACTGTAACTCATCTATTACATTATTGCATCTATCTGTAACTAATGCACACTCAAGTCACTTGCACTATTGTATAGTCTATATTGTTATCTGTTCATAACCTCCTGTACATTATTGTTCACAGTATATAGCCTTCTGTATAAATTGTTCATAGTACATACCGATTGTCATATTTTCATAGTACATGTCCATCGTAAATTATTTTCCTAATATTGTATTCTGTATTTATTCACACTGTATATCTGCACTTGCTAATTGCACTTCTGGTTAGACCTAAACTACATTTCGTTACACTGTACTTGTATATGTGTAATGACAATAAAGTTGAATCTAATCTAAAAAGTAGTATTGTCACAGTACCATTCACAAGGTGTAGGGCAGTTTTGTATTGACTCAACACACCTGCCTAGACTGTAATGCCTTCACCTCCAAAGGCTTCTCTAATCATCTTGTTAGTACTTATTGCATATGAAGACCTCTTTTCCAAAACGCGATAAACGCCAAATAAATAAAAAAATGAGTTTGTCATGCGATTTTGCTGTGTACTGAACCTATTCACTGCTCTATCAATGTTTCATGCCATGTTTTCATTCGCTGTGCTTGAGGTCCGTGCGGTACTGGAGAAATCTGCAGCAAGAATGACAATCGTTTAAAGTCATGACACTCATTTAAGACCAATGAAGTGTCCATATATACAAAAATCTCAAATCATACTAACCTTTTTGTGATCTTGAGGTAGTTTAGCTGAGTCTGCTTGGTCAACTTGGCCTCAGTGAGCTCACGCAGAAACAGCTTTGATTTCTCCCTGTTCCTCACAAACAACAGGGACGGTTGTTGTGGGTCCATGAAGTGGAGAAATCTGGAAACGTTTTCTACCTGGAAAGAAAGAAATGCATTTAATATTACCACACGGGTGTGACTTTTTGCAATGTTACAAAGAAACACTTCCAAATGATAATCTCACCTCCTGCTTGAAATTTTCATTCTGGAGCAAGATATCACGTATTGAACAAAACAATACCGAACATGAAAATGAAATATCATCATCCGGAGGGGAAAAAATTGAAGTTTGCTGTCCATAGTTCTGCATGCTAAATTCATAAACGCTTGCATTGTTCATCAGGAGACGAAAAAATGTAGATTGCTGGCCAAAGTGTCCATAGTTTTGCATGCTAAATTCATAAACACTTGCATTTTTCATCAGGAGACGAAAAAATGTAGATTGCTGGCCAAAGTGTCCATAGTTTTGCATGGTTATTCGTAAACAGTGTGTTTTGCCGGTGTGGTGTTCCAGAAGTCGTGGTCTATTCCCAGTTGAGATCTAGACCCTCTCCCCTGTAGGACTTCTTCTTGTCTCCGTGATCGTAGCAGAGTGCTTCATTTGGCGGGATCTTTCGGATTGCCAGAAACAAGATAATGTCCTCCTCCTTCCCATCCTCCTGAACTGTTAAAAGCTTGGGACGTATATTGGCATGCTTCCTAGAGTGGCAAATGCGGTGACAGAATGGCTGCCTGTCGGTGTGGCATTCGCAGCTGCTGGAGTCTATGCACATCGGCTCGCCCTTCCTGTTTGTGTAGAAGAACGAGCCTCCAGATTGACCCTTGCCAGTTTGGATGTTCTAGTCCTCACTTGCCGTGACTACACGTCCGTGATAGTCCCAAATAACCTCTCCGATCTGGAAAGAACGTTTTGTGACAACATCCTTATCAGTCAGTTTCAGGCCTTTCCACTTCTGTGAGATGGTGAGCTTCCGGATGTGCGTGCAGTCCATAACAGCACGGACGGGTCCCGGCGCCTTCCAGTCACTGACGATGTGGGCGTAGGAAGGGGTGTTGCTTTTCCAGCCCTAACTCGAAATCCATCTAATGACTCTTTTTTTATTTTGGAAGTTGCCAGCCTAAGTGTGCTGCAGAAAAAACGAAAAATGTTGTTACGTGTAGTGTACTTTACTATCTTCAGTATCGTACACCGCGGTGTAAGACTTTTTACAAAATACTTACAGATGACAGATTGCACTCGCAGTCTCATCTGTGCTTTAATCCAGCGCTTATAGAGTTGCCTCTGGAATGTCACAGACGCCACTGAGCGCACACACCTGTTTGGAACTTCCCCGTCCAATGTCACTGGATGAGCGAGGAGCAGCGTGTCGTACACTTTCTGTACTTCGATCTTCTCCTCGATGGCATGTGTGGTCTCCGTCTCACTGCCGGAAGAAATGGTGGATGAAGCTTTTCCAGACTGTTCTTCTGGTTCAGCTCTAATAAAAACAATAGACATATACAGTTGAAAGAAAAAGTATGTGAACCCTTTGGGCTTACTTGGATTTCTTCATAAATTGGTCATAAAATGTGTTCTGATCTTCATCTAAGTCACAACAATAGAGAAACACAGTCTGCTTAAACTAATACCGCACAAACATTATACGTTTTCATGTTTTTATTGAACACAACATGTAAACATTCATAGTGCAGGGTGGAAAAAGAATGTGAACCTTTGGGTTTAATAACTGGTTGACCCTCCTTTGGCAGCAATAACCTCAACCAAACGTTTCCTATAGTTGCAGATCAGACCTGCACAACGGTCAGGAGAAATTTTGGACCATTCCTCTTTACAAAAGTGTTTCAGTTCAGCAATATTCTTGCGATGTCTGGTGTGAATCGCTCTCTTTAGGTCATGCCACAGCATCTCAATCGGGTTGAGGTCAGGACTCTGACTGGGCCACTCCAGAAGGCGTATTTTCTTCTGTTGAAGCCATTCTGTTGTTGATATACTTCTATGCTTTGGGTCGTTGTCCTGTTGCATCGTCCATCCTCTGTTAAGCTTCAGTTGGTGGACAGATGGTCTTAAGTTTTCTTGCAAAATGTCTTGATAAACTTTGGAATTCATTTTTCCATCGATGACAGTAATCCGTCCAGGGACTGAGGCAGCAAACAGCCCCAAACCATGATGCCCCCTCCACCATATTTCACAGTTGGGATGAGGTTTTGATGTTGGTGTGCTGTGCCTTTTGTTCTCCACACATAGCGTTGTGTGTTCTTTTCAAACAACTCAATTTTGGTTTCATCTGTCCACAGAATGTTTTGCCAGTAGTGCTGTGGAACATCCAGGTGCTCTTTTGCAAACTTCAAACGTGCTGCAATGTTTTTTTTTTGGACAGCAGTGGCTTCCTCCGTGGTGTCCTCCCATGAAGTCCATTCTTGTTTAATGTTTTCCTTATTGTAGATTTGTCAACAACAATTTTTAATTGGACAGGCCTGTTTTAATCAACACATCCAATCTCATCACATTGATTGGACCCCAGGTTGGCTGACTCCTGGCTCAAATTAGCTCTTGGAGAAGTCATTAGCCTAGGGTTTCACATACTTTTTCCACCCTATGAATGTTTACATGTTGTGTTCAATAAAAACATGAAAACGTATAATGTTTGTGCGGTATTAGTTTAAGCAGACTGTGTTTCTCTATTGGTGTGACTTAGATGAAGATCAGAACACATTTTATGACCAATTTATAAAGAAATCCAAGTAAGCCCAAAGGGTTCACAGACTTTTTCTTTCAACTGTACACCATGTAATCAATACAGTCACAACTATGGTATATAAATATTTCAGACCCATTCCACAAATCTAATGCACATAAAAAATCATCATCTTTTACATAAATTAGCTTATGAAAAACTAGTACAAAACTTTGAACAAGCGTTTATTGGAACTCCATGGAGCAAGTCACACATCACTTGGTGTACAGGATATTTTTCAATTATTATTATAACACTTGCCATTCAATGACAACAACGTTTTGATCATATCCTGTATAATATGGGGATTGTTATTCACCCCGGTTATGAAGAAGTATTCATAGGAATGTTTGTAACATAGTTGTGTTAGAACATCAGAAATCATACTAACTTAGATCAAGATTGTTTGAATGATAGAATCAATATACTTCTGCATGATGGAAATTATAGAATCAATATATGTGAATTTATGCAGTAATTGCTTTCATAAAACATTGTAATTATTTTCAGCAATACAAAATCCAGTGATGTTATAAAGGCCTGACCCAATTAAGTCAAACTTATGATGCATTATAGCACAATTTATTTTTAAAACAATGAGTCAAGGTTGAAATTCCACCATTAGACCACAAACCTTGATGCCTAGAAATAATGGTGGCAGGCAAGGACAGTTGGATATAAAAAATAAGAGATAGCTGGAATATACCTGATTGGTTTCGAAAGGAAACACCTCTGAGTAGTTTCACTATAACTAGAGGTTGGAAAACACCCGATTTTCAGATGCTTTTGGGAATCATTTCACTTTGTTTGACTTAACAAATAAAGTAAAATCTTTGATACCTGGACCTTCTTTGTCTGAGCAATTTTTGAACTGCAAGATCAGCATTTTTTCCTCATCATCTCTTGCTAGTGTATGTTAACACGACCCACCCACATTAAACAATACCCATCTTGATGTGCATCAACAAAATGCACCTGAACGTTTCCTGGCATCCGATCAAAACCTCAAACATAATACAGCACCCAGGTCAACATTACAATTTTTACAGAGATAAAAAATGTCACAAGATGAAACAATCATTTCTGTACTAAAATGGTCTCAAAAAACACTTTCCCTTCAAAAGTAGATGAAAAGTAAAAGACATGAGAACTTTAGATCAACCCCAATAAAACATTTTTATCAATATTAAGATGCACACAAGGTAAAACTTTCCAAGTCACATAACTACAAAAAGTGAACAGCAGCAAACAATAACTTATTAAACCTCACAACGCTACCCGTTCAAAAGGAACTTCACTCGTTTCACCAGCAACTTTGCTTAATTCAACGATGTTATTGTTGCGGACTTTGATTTTAAATTGTGAAGTAACCATGAGGTGCTCTTCCAAATCCTGATGGTCAACAAGCAGGTGAAGTAGGTTTTCTTTCGTCAAGTACCTCTTCATTACAGACTTAGACAAAGTCATATCTTCACTGTATCCTGTCACGTTCACCCGTGTTGTTACAGTAGGCTGGAAAGTCTCAGTGTTTTGAAGTTTGTTACACCTCTCGCATCTCTGAAATCGGCTCTTGCCATCAAAACCCTGTTACCAAGCCTGGCATCTGACACACTTATGCGAAATCTTGACCTCTTGAGCCGTACACATCTTAGACACAATGGTAGTGACCTCTTCTTCATCAACCACAAAGTCGATCTCAGGTTTCTAGCCTGCGACAGCAACGATATCTACAATTTGGGTGTTCCATGTGGTCGTCAAGTATGCTTTCCCACCAAATTCTCGGGGGGTCAGGTTTGTCATGCGGCATAACGACACTACTCAAAACAAAACCTCTTCGCTCATAACACCCAAAGAGTCTACTGCTCTACTTAATACTCATAGGGTGTCTTGATAAAACGAATAACACATGGCCTCAGTTTCTGCGACTTTTCGCTTGGACTTTTCAGGAGGCTCTTTGTTTGAAAACGGCAAATAGGACACCACAGATATCTCGGTCGTCTTTCCACACTGCACATCGAATCTGCTGTAATCTGAACCTATAAACACACATTTCAATATGTCACGGATACAGTTACATTCAACAAACAAAAGAACACTTTAACTAAATAAAAAAACAAAATCAATCTTTTCATAATGAAGAAACAACGTACAAGTGCTTCAAACGTAATATCACTCTCGGACACCAAAGGTATCCAAACACATAACCTCATACTTCTCTTACTGCAGACAAGGCATTAGAAAACATGTGTGGGTAAATGCGGTTGTTGCCGAAATGCACGTCTCTATAGCGCACTCTTGAAGATAACTTGACATTCTGGCGATGCAGAAATACACCCATCAATCCACCGTCCAACGTTAACAGCTCATACAGCAATTAAACTTACATTTTTTTGGTTAATATGTGAAAATATTTTTTTTATTCACACGTTTTGTTACAAATTCAAATGCATTACTTTATTGTCGCCTAATCTTCAACGAATGGCCGTTTAACTCTACAACTTGTTTAGCATACCCATGAAATATAACTACACATACTGCCATCTAGTGGATACATTGAACAACAACCACAATCGATTTATCCATATTTCACAATTCCTTGAAACATCAAACATCTTGTATTACTACATGTTTTCTTCCATATCGTCAGCCTCTTTTGTTTTGAAAGCATTTATCCAAATTTCAGTTTCTTATTGGCCTTTCATACAGTCTTTTACACCTTATTTAACATTTGGAAAGCCATGTCCTATAAGCAAACAAAGTCAAAATAAACACAAAAAATAAATATGTGGATTTGAAAAGGACCTATTTTAGGCTTCATGACATGTTGGACATGTGACTGGGCCTAAGATTTAAAACCTCTATCTCTCTCAAAAACCTTCATCCTCTACTGCAAACTAATTATAATACATGTTGTAGTGTACTGAGAATCTTTACACAAGTTCTTCCAAGACCAGGAAAACTAGGAGTTTCTAGAATTAAAAGAGTCTCCATTAATATGACGACATCAGCAACTGCTCCAAATGAAGCTGATACAATGCAAAGTCAGTTTAAAACAAATAAAGGTGGATTTTTTTAAGGAACATACAGAGGATGACAGAAAATGAGGTTTAATACTACCTACACAATTTTGGAAAAATACCATGGTCAACAGGTGAAAATAACATTTACAAACACCTCAACAAATCTACTCTTTATGTTAAAAAAATATATCCATGATAAATACATATTTTTGATATTTCAGTGTAAAACAGTACATATAATTAAAATACTTATATAGCGTTATTAGTTTTATAGACATATAAATTAAATAATATTATTTTTGAGAATTTAATCCCACACTTTATACACTGATACAGATTTAAATCTTCCGTAAAAAATTCAGATTTAGAAAATAATTAACATTCAAAATACTTTAACCTTCCCGGATGTTTCAATGGTAACTTGTGAAAAGTGTAATCCATTAACAATGTCTTTATGTGGTTTCTCTGAGCTTGTGTTAACTCTGGGATATCTTTTGTGAGTTTGACATTAACCAGCTCAGAATTCAGGGTTTAGCTGACAGTAAATTAAGCCTGCTTTTAAACAAGTTTAAAATATGATTGTGCTCTGACAGTCGGCTCACAAGCATACCTTCGCAACACAGAGTTATAGAGACAAGGCAACCAATTGGTCTCCCAAAATCTTCATGAAACCCTGAAGCCATAACAACAATTGCTGATCAAACTATCAAGCTAAACAGATTTTTTTAAATCTGAACGTCATAGTTACATGGGTGTTGGTTTATCATTCATTCTGGCATGAAGCTTTTGATCTATCATCAATTGACGACTGCTAGCCCATCCCTAGCAGAAGAAGATATGATACACCGTGTGTCAAAAATTGTGATTTATTACCCTAATTTATGGCCCCCTGCTGTGTTTTATGATTATGACCCCTTTGATCGTGCACCATGTGTACATTTATGATCCTTTGTTGATGATCATAAAAGATGTTTGTAATGTCCAGACCTCGCTGTCACACACCCCCCTTCACAGCGGAAGAGATAAGGAATTGGTTTGGTCAATGACCTCCTGTGAATGAGAGCAATAAAAAGTTAAAGAAAAACAAAACCTGATGTTGATATTTTCCAGATCTAGTGTGTTTCACCTACCACCCCCTGATCATACTAGGATATTTAAACAATGTTAAGAAAAGTTGTATTTTTAAAGTCCCCACTCTACTGGTACAATGGCTGTTCCAAATGCTCCTAAAACAGTCCGAAGGGTGATGTGTATTTCGCCGACAAGAGGATCTCTGGAAATGGATGAAAAGAATGAAATAAGTGCTAATGTTGTGAGTTGTCTTTGTTACCTCGTTACATGAGTACCCCTCCCTCCCCTTCAAACTAGTTCTTTTAACGATCAAAACATGGTGTGAAAACAGTCTGATGTGTGTGCATTGTATATTAGAGAGAGAGAGAGAGTTTAAATGTTAATGTGTGATGGAGCTTCTAAGACCAGTTTAAAATAATTAAAAAAAGTTTTGTTCTGGCCTGATGCCTGTTCCATGTACTGTCTATATGACACCCCACACCATATGACAAATGTTGGTTTCTTATGGCTAGACTAACAGCGGGTGTGTGTCTCAGAACAGCATGAAGTCTAGGGGTCTGCCTTTCTTATCAACATGTCCAAAACAAACTTTGTAATTGGGTGTTTTTATGACTTTGTATTCAAAGGCAGGGGTTTTTCTGGTTCCTGGCTCTATCTTCAATATCTCTAACCCTCACAGTATGGCAAACTTACATGTCTTTAAAACACTGCATGAAGCTAGGGGTCTGTCTTTCTTATCAACATGACACGAACAAAGTTTATAATTGTGTGTTTTTTATGACTTGGTGATCAAAGGCTGAGGTTTTCTGGTTTTCTTAGGGTTGTCTTCTGTATTTATAACACTGGAGTTTGGCAATGAGTCCTGATGCGTAACACAACATAAAGTCTGTAAGCTGTGATTACATTTTATAATATAGAGAGTTTTTTCAATTAAATATCTGTGTGTGATGTTATCTCTTAGGAAAATGAGATGGAATCCAAGTTTAAGACTTTTATCTGTAAAATGGTGAAACCGTTTGAGACTTTGAGGGTCTGCCTTCTTATCAATGTACCATGGTATACCTTTTAATTAAAGGATATGTCCCGACATGTTTTATTCCTGTTCATTTAAGAATGGTTCACAAAGCGATATGTATGTTAAGCGATAAATGTGCGCTGGCAAAGGTTTAGTGTCCAAGGGTTAAGTCAAAGATTAATTAAACCAAAAATTTTTCTTTCATCATGGTTAATATTCTACTGCCCCCTTGTGGCAACCATGCAATTAGTGCAATGGTCGTCAATTTGTGTATTGTGTTTAACTAATTTAGGGAGTTTCTTGTTTTTCATGCAAATATACATAGCACGTCAGGGGGCGGTACTGCCCGCCTCCTTCATTCATTAGGCCTTCGCACACTTTAGACTACATTGTAACGTCGGTCTGACGAAGACTCTACTCTTCACATATTTTTAAGACAATGGCTTCGAATCTAGCTGGTAAGTAAAGTTACATTTATTAAGATAGTTTTGTTGTTAAATATACTTATTTGTTTAACGTTTAACAGGATTTAATGATCTCTGTGTACGATGCAGGATATGCGGAAACAGCATTTGACCAAATTGATCTGCTTTGTGAGTATTATTTCATCTCGATTTACAATTATTTTCGAAAATGGTAGATTTATAACTTTTAAAATATAAATTTTAATTCTATTTAGTAAAAGCTGAATTGATTACTGCCGCAGTTCAAAGCGATAATGCTAATATTAATTTGCAAGGTAGGCTATGTTTTATCTTCAAAATAAAAAGTCGTATTCTTTTACGTTTGTACCTATGTGTGATGTTAAAAATTTGATATATTTTTATTTCAATATAGTAAATACTGATGTGATTACTGATAGCCCTCAAACAAGTGCTGCACACAGCGATTTGCAAGGTATACTTCATGTAACATCTCTTTTCTGAAAAAATAAAATTAAATATATATTGTCTAAAATCAGTTTTGAAAATGAAAAAAAAAATACTATCTTGTTGTTTGTTTTTCTTCCCCCGGGGTTGATAATGTAGCATTTGTTACACAACCAGGATTTGCGACTCCAACAACATCTTCAATTTCTCCGAGTCCGGTTAACAGGCTCAGTCGAAAACGCAGACATGTCGCTATAAATTCGATACCAGCGGATCCTTCAGTACCGAAACAAAACGTTCCCCCACAAGCTATTCAAGCGGTTGGTAAGTGTGAATATTTAGCCATTTTTTATTTCGGATTTGTAAATATGTTTTATGGAGTACTAATATGGTTCTATATTTTGTACTACGTCTAAACAGATTTCTACACAGAAGATGTACTGAGGGGTGATGCTACGACAACCTGGAACAGCATTCTGGCAGAGTTCTCGGAGGTCACTTCATCCGGGGTTCAAGGGACACCTACTACGGAGTGTATAATTGTTCCGGCGAAATCATCTGAGGATTTACCATCCAACCAGTATCACTTTAACCATGAGTTGATGTTGGAGATAAGTGAGAAATGTCGCCAGCTACAAGAAAGCCTGAACATCCACAGTGAACTCACGAGACGGATGTATGGATGTATTGACACTTTATTATCCAATCCAGCGGAGCAAGGTTTGTTAAACAGGGTACTGTTGGAACGTACAGACAATCTTGAAGGGACATTACAAAGGATTGTACAGAGCCATGAAAATGAACGCCACAATAGACAACTAATGGTAAGATTATTGGCTAATCTTAATCGCGCTATTTTACACAATGGTAGATTTTAATTAAGGTTAAAAACTGTTCTTGAGTCGTTGTTGTCCGGAATTAACGTCTATTTAGTATTCTTAAAAACAAAATGTTTTCTTGATATACTTTTTGATTGAATTAAGGGATATTTTAAATGCCTATCCTGAGATGCTTTCGGGGTGGAGTTTTAATGTGTATTTTTAAATGCTTTTCTTTGAATGCTATGGTATAATGTGTATTTCGTGTATTTGAGCTAGTGTTTTTTAGGATGAATTAATGTGTATTTTAAACTGTTTTTTCTGAGGAGCGATGTGTGTTAGGTAGGTGTGTTCTTATTTGTATGTTTGATTATTTTAGTGTGTAATCAGAGGAGAATCTGTCTAACGGAAAATACTATTTTTAGAAAATGGCGGGTAAAAGAGTGCGGTCAGATGATGATTTAAATGGCTGTCAACAGATGCGTTCTGTAAGAGGTAGAAATGAGCATTTGTCTATAACTGAAAAACTACAAGAAAATACCGATCAGCAAATCGAAATTCTTAGGGGGGATTATCGAAATTTTGACATGGTTTTACAAGGTCTGGATCTCCCAGAGGAAATAGATGAGCCTTCATCCCCTAACATATGTGAAAAGCTTGAGGAAATTATTCAGATGCAAAATCTGGATTTTGAAAGACGATCTAATATATTACAAACCAGTGATGGCGAGATTAATAATACAGCAGAGCAGGTGCCAGATAACCCTCTGGAATTAAGGCAGAATGATTTAGACAGACTTAGGTGTACTGGGGGTAATGTATCTGATTATAACATTGTACCAAGACCCTTTTTTAATGGTTTAGAGATTCACAGTAAAATGAATTTAAGAGAAATCACATCCACAGATTTGGCCGCATACACTATTTTTGTGCAAGACGCTTTGTCTGAAATTGTGTCATTTTCCAGACAGTTGGCAGACGAGGGATCTTTTATCAATATTAGCTTCAGAGGCCCCAGTCTAAAATCGGATGTGAACGCTTTATTGTGTCCCGGTAATGACTATGACGAGAGGCATTTTGTAGATCAGTTTGAAACTGTTGCACAAAGTAATGTTCAGGTGATGGCTGATGATAGTCTGCAATTACACGTATCCATAGCTAGAAGTCGTAATGGTGGTGGTACCCGTAGGAAGATAACTGATATAGCCCATGATGAAGTGCTTAAGAGAAAAAGATTGCACTTATTCTCACCCAGCAACATGACTAACAAATTGTGTTTTGCTATTTGTTTAGCACATTTTCTCGATCCCATGGCAGAGCATGCTGTTTTAGAAAGCAGGGCTGATGATATACAGACTGCTGCAGGTGTCACGGCTCAACAATGTGTAGGGTACAATCATGTTGAAATGTTTGAGCAGGTATTAGGTCTAAAGATAGTGGTGTTTCACAGGGTTAGTGGTGGAAAGTTAGAGATGCACAAAACCCATGACGAGCCACATGATAAGACAGTGTTTCTATACCTGCATGATGGCCATTATCATATGATACAAAATGTAGAGGCATTTCTTGGTGCGCCTTATGTGTGCAGTTACTGTTACAAAGGTTTAACAAACAGACTGAATCATGATTGTAAATATAATTGTTCTGTATGCAATGACATTCAGTGTTACAAACAGATTAAAAGGACAATACACTGTCCAGACTGTTTGCGGTTCTGTTAATCAGCGTATTGTTTTAATGCACATAAAAGGGCTTCTGATGATGGATCTGGTAGATCAGCTCGTGACACAACCGAATACTGTAGCAAATGCGGTAGGTGTTATCATGTAGCCACAAGCAAACCCAAGCCGCATAAATGCCCGGCACTCTGTTGTTTCTATTGTGGGGTGGATCTAGGCCATGAGGGCACACATGAATGTTTCATACAACCTGTTCCATTCAAAGTGATTAAAGACAAATACATATTTTATGACTTTGAAACACGCTGCGATGCTGGTAAACACATTGCAAATTATGTTTGTGCCATGACATTTAGGGGCAAGGCATTTGAGTGGGGTGGTGAGAATTGTATCAAGCAGTTCGTCCAGCAGTTTAGACGGCCAAAATAAAAAAATACACATTTGTGGCACACAATGGTGCGGGTTTTGATAACTTCTTAATCCTAGAATATTTCTGCAAGGAGGGGCTCTTGCTTAATATAGTCATGCAGGGTTGCAGATTAACCTTCATGTATGACGAGAGTTTCAAACAACGTTACATTGACAGTTTCTCATTTATGCCAATGGCCCTAGCAAAGACACCTGCCGCATTTAATTTGCTAAACACAGAGAAGGGTTACTTTCCCCACTTCTTTAACCGGACAGAGAATCAATGTTATCAGGGTCCCTATCCAGCCAAACATTACCATGGCTACTCGACAATGTCAGACAGTGCCAGGGTTAAGTTTGACCAGTGGTATGACACCCGCAAAGGAAAGATCTTTGACTTCGAGAAGGAGATTGGTTTGTACTGCATGAATGATGTGGTTTTACTTCGTGAGGCTTGTACAACGTACAGGAAAGAGTTCATTGAATGTACATAGATAGATCCATTCAGCTATACAACTTTAGCATCCTGCTGTATGGGCGTGTTCAAATCACACTTTCTCACCCCTAACACAATAGCTCTGACACATAATAATGCATACATACACCAGCACAAGACATTCTCGAATGTTTCGATTGAGTGGCTTGAATATGTGAAACACGTGATGTGGACATTCACCACGCCTTGACTCATGGTGAAATGAAGTTTGGTAGTTTCTATGTTGATGGCTATTACGAACAATCTGGTGTTAGGAAAGCACTTGATTTCGCAGGTTGCTACTTTCACGGCCACAGGGGGTGTTTCAGATCTGACAATATCAATCCACAGTCCAAACTGACATATGGAATACATTTGAAAATGTTCAATGATAGGCTTGAGGTTTTGAGGAAATCATACAATCTTGATGTTGAGGTCATGTGGGAGTGTCGTTGGAGGGAGCTTAAGAGAACTGATCCTGATGTAATTCACTTTATGTCCACTTACTCTGCACCTGAAAGATTGAAACCACATGATTCGTTGTTTGGCGGCCGCACAAATTCTTACAAGCTGTTTCACAAAGCGGGAGAGGGAGAGAAGATTAGGTATGTTGATTTTACCAGTCTGTATCCATTTGATCAGTCTCGAAGGACCTACCCCATTGGCCACCCTGAAATTATCTTCAAGGATTTTCAAAAAATTGAAAATTATTTTGGGTTAGTCAAAGCTAAGGTCCTTCCACCCCGTGGGTTACTACATCCCGTGCTACCTTACCGTTGTCAAGGAAAACTCATGTTTCCCCTTTGAAGCACCTGCGCAGAAGAGCTAAGCAAAGTTATGCCTTGCACGCACACTGATGAGGAAAGATCGATTTCCGGGACATGGGTTAGTCTTGAATTGTTGAAAGCTATTGAGAAAAACTATGTAGTTATGAAAATTTTTGAGGTATGGCATTTTCCACAAAAATCTGACAGTCTGTTTGGTGGGTATGTAAAAAAAATTTTGCGTTTTAAACAGCAGGCCTCAGGCTACCCCTCACACGTAACCACTGAGGAGGACAAACAGGCCTACATCGACGACTATCGTCAGAAAGAGGGAATTCAGTTGGATCCTCAAAAAATCTGTCACAACCCAGCTCAACGATCTATTAACAAATTGTTGCTTAATTCGTTGTGGGGGAGGTTCTCCCTCAGAGAGAATATGCCTAATTGTAAGCTTTTGCAAAATGCTTCGGATTTTTCTGAGTTTATCTTTGGTTGCCAGTCTGAGGGGAAATATTTCATGTTTGTGTCTGATGAAGTCGCCTTGGTGCAGTACCGCCATGTAGAAGGAGCCGTTTACGAGACTCGCGATGTTAATGTATTCATCGGGGCGTTTACTATAGCGCATGCACGGTTGGAGCTGTACAACCTCATGGACAGGTTGGGTGATAGGCTACTGTATAGTGATACGGATAGTGTCATCTACGTGTCTAGAGATGGATATTGGGAACCGCCTCTGGGGCCTTATTTAGGTGATCTTACAAATGAACTTGATTCAGATGATTTTATTTTAGAAGTAGCTTCTGGATGCCCGAAAACCTATGGCTATAGGACTTCTAAGGGAAAGGTAACAATGAAAGCATAGGGTATAACCCTTAATTCAGTGAACTCCAAAGTCATCACACTCGACTCCTTTATTGGTCTTGATGACAGCTATGTGACATCATCTGACAGCAATCAACACCTCCTTGCTCACACAGACAGTATTGTCAGGAATAAAAAGAACTTTACACTGAGAAACAAATCAGTTGTTAAAAGGTTCAAGGTGGTTTATAACAAACGACAGCTTCTCCCTGATTACACAACTCTTCCCTATGGGTACTAATAATATTTTTGGATATCGGGATGTGCAAGAGACGGAGGGTTTTGATTTCAGATTTCAACACCCGTTCTCCTGTGTAATAAGTGGGCCTTCCAACTCTGGGAAGACGTATTTTGTCAAAATGTTGCTACAAAATGCCAAGAGTCTGATTTCTGAAAACATTGAAAATATTGTGTATATAACCTTTGTATGATGATTTGTTGAAAATGTATGACATTAAATTTATAGAAGGTATACCGCAGAGTCTTAATGATGATCGCTTGTTTCACAATTTTTTTAATTTTGGATGATGTTATGAAAGATGCTAGTGGTAATTCTGAAGTTGAAAGAGTGTTCACAAATTATGTTCACCACAAAAATCTGAGTGCATTGTTTATTGTGCAAAACTTATTCTGTCAGGGCAAGGCTAGTAGAACAATCAGCTTGAACACAAATTATCTGGTATTGTTCAAGAACCCCTGAGACAATACCCAATTTACTGTGCTGGCCAGACAGATGTACCCCAGAAACAAAGTTTCTTATGGATTGTTATCAAGATGCTACCCGCATTCCTTTTGGTTACCTCATGATTGACTACACCAGAGCAATATCGTCTAAGAACAGATCTGCTCTCACAAAATCCTGTTGTCTACATTCAGAAAAGACCACACTAACGTAATTAAAACCTGGCTCTTTTAAAGTTGTTATTAAAAGCTACACCTAAACAAAGACGCGTTATTTTAGAGGATGCAGCAGACGAGCTCATTTTAACATTGTGCAAAATGGCTCTAAACGTACTTTATGGTAATGTACCACTTACATCACAGCAATATCAGAAGCTGAAGAGAAGAAGTGAAATCAAAATTGTTGCGGACAAACAGGTTGGATTAAGAAGGATAAGGTTGATCAATCAGGAAGGAGGATTTATTCTACCTCTTAAGTGTTTTAAAAAACCTTTCATTACACGTTTAATTACTTCTAAATAAGTATTGATGGTGTATGCTGAAAAGATGTTTCTAGTACCACAAAGCCAGTTGGATAAGATCAAGACTGGTACCCCACGTGAGACTATTCAGCAGGTTGTGGAGAATGACTTGGACATTACTAAGAAATATTTAGAAACGTCCTGATATGGGATCATATGAAAAGGCAAAGATGTACACCGCTGTTTTACAGAGATTTTTAACACTCTCTAAACAAAGTGACAGGCAATCCAACACATTAACATTAACCATACCACAGGATGACCACGTTGAAAAAGAAAACCCTACTGTAAC
This sequence comes from Triplophysa dalaica, assembly GCF_015846415.1. Taxonomy (NCBI): domain Eukaryota; kingdom Metazoa; phylum Chordata; class Actinopteri; order Cypriniformes; family Nemacheilidae; genus Triplophysa; species Triplophysa dalaica. The sequence goes on along the minus strand of NW_026622639.1, from coordinate 393,299 downwards.
AGATAGTGTGAGTGGTGATGATGCTATGGACAATGTTGTGGATGACATTTTAATGAATGTTCCAAAGAGGAGTGTGAAAAATGTTCGATACATTTTAGATAAAATGTCCAAAACTAAAGAGACCACATTCTTGGGGGAATCAGGCGAGTTTGTTTTTAAAGGTAGAACGATCCCTGGTTCACACATGTACGACTTACTTAAAGGCGTGACGGCACCACAAAAGATGGCTGATGAACGGAGAACACATGGCTGGAACGAGGTTCTGGAGGCCATTGCCAATTTAAATATACCATACTCTATTGTTCCAAACCACTATGTCAGACATGCGGTAAACTCATTTAAGCACAGAACGTTACAACCTGTAACCGGATTACCTGAGGGGGGTAGAAAAATAATGCACATGAACACCAACACAAGCAAATTATCCGGAAGGCCATGCATTTCAATCACCCCCTCTTAACCCGGCTCGTTGGATAAGTTTTTAAGCTCTGAGATTTGCATGATTGTTGTTGTTTACTTGTTATTATATGTATTGTTCAATATTTTGCATATGAATAAAGGCTCAGAAACATCACATTTCTGTTCTTTAGTATTTTTTGAAAACATCAAACAAACATTTCACCTGTTTGTACACACTGAATACAATTTAAAACACTTTCATTACAAGGAGTATGTTTTAGTTTTTTAACAAAAGCTGACACAATTTTATCATTTTTAATAAAATCTTCACTATACAATCTCATGACAATCATTATCAAACCCTTTAGCCATATGGTAAAGAAAAAACACACAATGCTGTCCGCACGGTCGAATGCTGTATCTCCTTAGAATTGCATTTTAAAATGTTTTTGATATTTTGTGGAATTCCTTGGTAATCTGGTTTATTACCAAAACTGTCAAAAAAACATCCTACACCATCCTCATATACGTAAATGGCTAACCAGTCTTTTCCCGGCATTCTAGAAGGATGTGTGTTCAATATAACCATCAAGGGGAGTTTTTTTAATTGATTTTTGGGTAGGTAGTCGTACGGTAGCACACCAAGAAAATTGATATTGCATGAGATCTTATCCAACACTGCCGTAAGCTGTACAGTATTCATTTTGGTGTATTAATAGTAATTAACCAGTATCTGACGACAATTTGAAACCTCAAGAACACTGTCAAATGTATCATAAAGTAGCAGATTTATTGTGCGGGGTAGAGGTTGTCTAAAACGTGCTTCCAGTCTAATATTACCGCTCTTGATTAGTGATACGTGCTGAGCGCATTCAGAATCAGGTGTTAGATTGAACATATAAATTGTATATCCAAAAATAAATTCTTCTCGATCAATAGATAGGGACTGATTTTTAAGATGCCTTCCAGAAGACAATGCTAACTGGTAAAATTCCCTCACTGCAGACCCGTTTTCATATTCAGGCTGTAGCGGTTTCGAAGGGTGTTGTTGCCCATCAACATAGATGACCAAGAACTCTAAATCATAATTTTTAAAAGGGAAGGTTTTTTTTATCATATGAACCTTCAAATGCATTATTATCTACCATGGCTAGTACAATAGATTTTAGTAGAGTTCCTAAGAATAGGTTTTCTTGAGTGCTAATCCTGGAACCAACTGGTATGGAAAAGATTTTCAGGCATACTCCGTCCATGGTGTACTTGGCTGTGGTTGAGAGCAGGGCTTGTGCATGGCCCAACCTTACAGCTGGTGATACTGACACTTTTTTCACAAATAGCGATGCTGACAGGATGTTTAGTTTATAGACTACATTGTCACTCCTCATTAAGCAAAATTCAGGTTTACCTCTGGTCATCCTTATTTTAATGTCCACTCCATTAAGCATCAGTTTTTCTTGAAAGAATATATCGCTATGTACGGGTGTAAGAAGCTGGACCACGTTGCTGGCGTTGGAAAAGGCAGCTCTCTTTGTCAGACCATGATTACCCCTTGCAGGGTCAGGAGTATCCATATGCCCAGCCGTATCTTTGTAAAAGAGCCCCGCAGAGAATAGTGTTTCCAGGGCACCCTTGCCATAATTTGTGAGCAGTTCTATTATACAACGATAAAGATGTGTACTTGAACTCTGTGATATGAGACGATCCCCAAGTGACACATCAACTTGTGAAAATATTGTTGCTCCTGGATAGTTAATAAGACCCACGTGAGCTCCGTCTGCAATATCTGTGCCATCAGGATTTGTGATTTTGAGGTGTAAAAACAGCATTGTGTTGTTCAGATCCACGTAGTCCTCACCAGTTTCAGCAATAAAAAATTCCAAAGGTGTTGAGTCCGATTTAGCAGATAAAGGGGGTACTTCAATGTATGTATTTTCTTTAATAGCTGTTTGAGTCAGCGGTACTGTAAACAGGTCCAGTTCGGTTTTTAAACACTATTCTGACATGCTGTGTACAGTCGTGGCCAAAAGTTTTGAGAATTACATAAATATTAGTTTTCAAAAAGTTTGCTGCTAAAGTGCTTTTAGATCTTTGTATCAGTTGTTTCTGTGATGTACTGAAATATAATTACAAGCACTTCATACGTTTCAAAGGCTTTAATCGACAATAACATGACATTTATGCAAAGAGTCAGTATTTGCAGTGTTGGCCCTTCTTTTTCAGGACCTCTGCAATTCGAGTGGGCATGCTCTCAATCAACTTCTGGGCCAAATCCTGACTGATAGCAACCCATTCTTTCATAATAACTTCTTGGAGTTTGTCAGAATTAGTGGGTTTTTGTTTGTCCACCCGCCTTTTTGAGGATTGACCACAAGTTCTCAATGGGATTAAGATCTGGGGAGTTTTCAGGCCATGGACCCAAAATTTCAACATTCTGGTCACCGAGCCAGTTAGTTATCACTTTTGCCTTATGGCACGGTGCTCCATTGTGCTGGAAAATGCATTGTTCTTCACCAAACTGTTGTTGGATTGTTGTTAGAAGTTGCTGTTGGAGGGTGTTTTGGTACCATTCTTTATTCATGGCTGTGTTTTTGGGCAGAAATGTGAGTGTGCCCACTCCCTTGGATGAGAAGCAACCCCACACATGAATGGTGTTAGGATGCTTTACTGTTGGCATGACACAGGACTGATGGTAGCGCTCACCTTTTCTTCTCCGGACAAGCCTTTTTCCAGATGCCCCAAACAATCGGAAATGGGCTTCATCGGAGAATATGACTTTGCTCCAGTCCCCAGCAGTCCATTTACTATACTTTCTGCAGAAAATCAATCTGTCCCAGATGTTTTTTTTGGAGAGAAGTGGCTTCTTCGCTGCCCTTCTTGACACCAGGCCATCTTCCAAAAGTCTTCGCCTCACTGTGCGTGCAGATGCACTCACACCTGCCTGCTGCCATTCCTGAGCAAGCTCTGCACTGGTGGCACTCCGATCCCACAGCTGAATCCTCTTTAGGAGACGATCCTGGCGCTTGCTGGACTTTCTTGGACACCCTGAAGCCTTCTTTACAAGAATTGAACCTCTTTCCTTGAAGTTCTTGAAGAACCTATAAATTGTTGATTTGGGTGCAATCTTAGTAGCCACAATATCCTGATGGCTGCACGCAATGATGGCTGCACGCGTTTCTTTGCAGGTCACCATGGTTAACAATGGAAGAACAATGATTTCAAGCATCACCCTCCTTTTAACATGTCAAGTCTGCCATTCTAACCCAATAAGCCTGACATAATGATCTCATTTACATTTACATTTTACATTGTAATACACTCCAGCCTTGTGCTTGTCAACATTCTCACCTGAGTTAACAAGATGATTACTAACATGATCTCAGCAGGTCCTTAAATGACAGCAATGAAATGCAGTGGAAAGGTTTTTTGGGATTAAGTTAATTTTCATGGCAAAGAAGGACTATGCAATTCATCTGATCACTCTTCATAACATTCTGGAGTATATGCAAATTGCTATTATAAAAATTTAAGCAGCAACTTTTCCAATTTCCAATATTTATGTATTTCTCAAAGCTTTTGGCCACGACTGTAGTAATGCCATGATCTAAAATATTAGATCACTGTATATTGTCCTGGCCCCACCATGGTCTAGAATGAGAGCAGCATCGTCCTCATTAAACGTATACTAGTTAGTTGTAACTTAGGAGTAATTTAGGAGAAGCGAACAAGTCATCACAAGTCTGCTATAGTGCGTGAGTCAGCCATTTACCCCGTTACTTTGTTTTACCTGTTGAACTGGACTGTTGCCTGTTGTTAGTTAAGATTTTTTGATCGCGTTTATTTAATGATTCACTGACTGATTGCTAAGTTGTTAGCGTTTTTGTTGCATTTGTACTGAATTGAAATTGCCGTTAGCCTTTCGTTACGGCTTGACATAATAAGTTTGCACTTAAAAGCACCGAGCTAGTTGATCGCTGTTTGATCCTTGGCCCATTCAAGTCGTTCAGACTTTGTTTTGCTAATCGAGAAGGCGTGTTCCAGCTGTATTCTGTTCGCGCTAATCTCAACACATACTCAAGCAGTGCCTTTGCATTGTCGCGGTAAGCGTCAGCCCTCGTTTTCAGCCTCCTCGTGTGAAGACCGACGAATGTAAAGACCTGCGATTTAATTGTCTACTAACATGTGTTTCGAGTTTATTCCTGTATTCTACAGTAGGCAGCGTTCTCACCCAAGACGCAAGGCACGACGCACACACTCAAGTGCGTCCCATTCACATCTCCCCTTTTACACCTCTGTCTCCATCTATGGGTCTCTGGAACTGCCAGTCAGCTATGAATAAGACTGACTTCATCCACGCATTTGCCAGCCAGTCTGAGATTCACATTCTTGCTCTTAATGAGACTTGGATTCATCCTGAAGACTCGGCCACACCCGCTGCTCTCTCCACAAACTACTCCTTCTCTCACACTCCCCGCCAAACTGGAAGAGGAGGAGGCACAGGTTTGCTTATCACCAATGATTGGAAATATTCCACACCATCTTCCCTATGCAACAACTATTCATTTGAATACCATGCTGTTAATATCACTTGTCCCACTCACCTCAGCATTGTTGTAGTTTACCGTCCCCCAGGTCCTCTTCACAACTTCATTGAAGAGTTAGATGTGCTGCTCTCATCATTTCCGAAGGATAGCAGCCCTCTTGTAGTCCTTGGGGACTTCAACATCCACCTGGAGAAACCCTGTGCTTCTGACTTCCACACCCTCACCGCCACGTTCGACCTCACGCACTTCGTCACAGCCAGTACTCACAGTTCTGGAAACCAGCTGGATCTCATCTACATCTGTAACTGCACCACATTTAACATTCAAGTCACACCTCTTCACATCTCAGACCACTTCTTCATTACTTTTAACATGCTACTTCCTACATGCACTACACTAACACCACCACCTGTTCACTTTAGACGGAACCTTCGCTCTCTCTCCCCTAGCACACTCTCTGCTAGAGTGACATCCTCTCTTCCCTCCAACTTTGCATCTCTAGATGCTGACACTGCCACCGACACCTTATGCTCAACACTTACATCCGGTCTAGATAACCTTTGTCCTCCAGACCGGCTCGTGCCACTCCCCGCTGCCCCTGGCTGTCTGACATCATCCATGAACAACGTAGTACACTCAGGGCTGCTGAAAGGAAATGGCGCCTATTCCAGAACAAAATACTACTGGATGACAAGCAGTCTGGCTTCAAAACAAATAACTCCACTGAGACGGCACTGCTATCGGTCACAGAAGCACTGCGGCTAGCCAAGGCGGAATCTAAATCCTCGGCCCTGATTCTGCTAGACCTGTCCTCAGCGTTTGACACTGTCAATCACCAGATACTGCCAGCAACCCTGTCATCACTAGGAATCACAGGCTCTACCCTCCGCTGGTTCAAATCCTACCTCTCCGACAGATCCTTCAGGGTGTCATGGAGGGGCTCGCTGTCCACTGCTCACCACATGATCACTGGTGTCCCTCAGTGGTCGGTGCTTGGACCCCTGCTTTTTCCCCATCTACACGACATCACTGGGACCCATCATACAGGCACATGGCTTCTCATATCACTGTTATGCCGACGACACCCAGATCTACATCTCGTTTGACCCAGACGATACCACTGTAGCAGCTCGCATTACAGCCTGCCTCGAGAACATCTCAGCTTTGATGAAAGACCATCACCTACAGCTGAACCCTGCCAAGACAGAACTACTCGTGTTTCCGGCACACCCTACGGTCTAACACGATTTCAACATCCATCTTGGCAATACCACAATCACCCATTCCAAAACAACCAGGAACCTCGGAGTCATATTTGATGAACAGCTGTCCTTCAATGATCACATTGCAAAGACAACACGGTCATGCCGATATGCTTTATTCAACATTAGAAAGATCAGACCCTATCTCACGGAGCATACGGCACAACTCCATGTCCAGGCCCTGGTAATCTCAAGGTTGGATTACTGCAATGCTCTCCTTTCTGGTCTTCCTCCAAAGGCTATCAAACCACTCCATCTGGTTCAGAACGCAACAGCACGCCTCGCCTCCCAACAGCCCAAAAAGGCTCATGTGACACCCCTTTTCATCTCTCTTCACTGGCTACCGGTTGCAGCCCGTATCAGATTCAAGTCACTTATACTTGTCTACAGGACTATCACTGGATCTGCACCGGCTTACTTCCACACTCTCCTGCACTCCTACACCCCATCAAGATCCCTGCGTTCAGCAAACCATAAGTGTCTTGTATTACATTCTCATAAGGGCAGTAAATCGCTCTCCCGTTATTTCTCATTCACAACTCCTTCCTGGTGGAACATTATTCCTAACTCTGTCCGTTCAACCACATCTCTCACAACATTTAAAAAACTACTTAAAACCCATCTCTTCTGTGAATACTTGAAAAACAAATGAAAAAAAAAAACACTTACCCTTTCTCTCAACAGGTAGTGGTCTAGCTTTTGTTGAAACCAGTAACTTTGCATTGGCACCTAATGTATTATGGCTCCTGTATGAACTATCGCTTATTGCTCCTAAACTCTTTTTAAGTCGCTTTGGATAAAAGCGTCTGCTAAATGTAAATGTAAATGTATACCACGACGTAGGATATTCAAATTCTATCAATCCTACTTCCCATTCTTCTTTCAGGTTTATAGTTCTCGCTAAGAGGGTTGTAAAATTCGATATTTTATTCTCCGGATAAACAGATGAAGATGCGTTGCAGGGCAGTGTAAAATTAAAGCCAACCTCAGCCATGTTTGTTAAAGAAGTCAGTCGCCCTATCGGTCTGTAAACTAACTGGAGTTCGTTCTCGCAGTATGGACTCAAAGGCTTTAGCAACTTCTACACCAGTTTTGTTTTTTAACACACTAGTCCAGGCATATTTACTAAAAAGATCTATGCATGTCAGCAGAAAGTGGTTGTTGTCATTTTCTTTTGCATATGCTGACATGTCCACTAGATCGGCCTGGAACTGCATGTCAATACCATAGACAAAAACCCTATTCCTTTTGTATTTTAGAGGAGCACTTTTGTGCAGCCTGTAAGTATCCTGACCGGAGAGCCATTCTGATACCTCTTTATCAGTTAAACGAACACCCGTTTCTTTTAAAACAGCATCTTTTAAACATTTTTTACCACCTAAAGAAACAGGGTTTGAAGGCGTGTAATAAATGTTTTTCATTTGTTCTTCAGACATATTGCCGCACCAGCATCCACAAAAGACACATTTCTTACACAGACATTATTTTCTTGAGTTATGTAAATCGTTTAACATCTACACCACATCTGTTTACAACAATCACAGGTAAATCAACACAGTCATCAACAATCTTGCACAATAAGTTGGACATTTCACATCATAAACGTCGTTTAAGTAGACATTTAGTCAGCCCTGTTGCATAGCATGAATTACCCATAACGGTGCTAGACTGTCAATTTGAATGAAACCTTTCCAACTGTCCACAGCGTCATAGACGATCTTTGCACTGTTGGTATCCACAAGTTTTTCTCTGACTTGGTGAAGCTTTTCCAAAATGTAGGCCTCGTCACGCAGTTCGAGCAGAATTGTGTCAACTGACCCCTGAATCCTCAGGGGATGGATCCTTAAACCACAATGGGCAAGCGCTTGAGCTATGATGTGTTTCAGCTCTGGTTCAATCATACCACATGACAGCTCATCTAAGTTAGTGTAAAAAAATAGGCATCAGGTTCAAACAGACAGCTGTGCCTAATTTGGCTAGGATGGTCGACTTCGCAACCGATACAGAGTTCTTTCAGCTTTTTGTTGATAAGATGTTCCAGAAGTACCACAACAGTTGCTTTTATGATCTGGAATCCATCAGATCGAATACAGCCATCTGTGGCGTCGATACCCACAAAGGCTGCGGCTCCTGCTAATGCACCAGCGTTGCCGTACGGGGTCGTGATGAAGGTCAGGTTGTGATAACCCAGATCAGTACTAAATTTATCCAACCAACTGTTGTCATAAGCTGGCAAATCTTTTTCCATTGGCGTTGCATTGTCGTCAGGCATTGAGAGAGCAGTCCAGGGGTTGATGGCTCAAGTGGTGGTTGACAGAGTTTCTTGAGACATGGTAACCGATTGTAGCGAGTGAACCAAACTGAAACCATATTAATGGCTGTAGTAAGTGGGAGGGGTTAAGAGGCGGTCCTTGGAGTTGGTGACACACCTCTCTGGTTGGAACAATTTAACTTTAACGGAAGTGTATCGTTCATAGTGATCACACCATTTAAACATTTTATCAATGCATGAGAAAATGTTGTCCAGCATACGGACATCTTTCCACTGAAACAAAAATATCAAGTCATAGTGCATGTGATGCTCAGACTGTGTAATCGGATAGACATATTCACAGAGCTTTGTCTTGTTGCATCGAAAAATATAAACACTGTCATCCGGTAGCTTTTTACTATGGTCCCCAACCACACGATACCTTGTTTCAGGAATAATGCCAATCCCACTCAGCGGTGTACAGAAGATCATCACCGCAGTCATTCAAATCTCTCCAAACATAATTAAAAAACATAAACCAGTCTTTGGCAGGAAAAATCAGACAGGGGTCCTGTGATGTGAAATCATCTCCAAGATCACCTGTATAGAGCTCGACGCAGCACGATTTCTTGTCAAATAGATAACGTCCCACGCGATTGCCAGACATAGAAAAATCACGTTTTACAAAATCATAGTCTTCATGGATAAAGTTTGTCAGACTATCTCTCTGTTTTTTCTTAGGTGCATAAGTAAGCTTTTCATCCATTTCCACAGATCCTCTTGTCGGCGAAATACACATAACCTTTCGGACGGTTTTAGGAGCCTTTGGAGCAGCCATTCTACCAGTAGAGCGGGGACTTGAAAATACAGCTTTTCTTAACATTGTTTAAATACCCTAGTATGATCAGGGGGCTGGTATGTGAAACAACTAGATCTGGAAAATATTAACCTCAGTGCTTGTTTTCTTAAAGTCATCTTTTATTACATTTATTCACAGGAGGCCATTGACCAAACATTCCCAACCATTCCATATCTCTTGTGCAAAGAAGGGGGGTGTGAGGCAGCGAGGTCTGGACATTACAAACATCTTTTATGATCAACAACAAAGGGTCATAAATGTACACACGGTGCACGATCAAAGGGGGTCATAATCATAAAAACAGCAGGGGGCCATAAATTATTGGTAATTAATCTCATTTTGACACACGGTGTATCATATTTTCTTCTCAAGTGGTTTATCCAGTACTTCTGATAATAATTGAAAGACAGAATTCCAATAGTTATAAATGTTATGACACTTCCAAAACAAATGACCTTATGGTGCTGGTGATATATCACATGTTTCACATGAAGGGTCCACAGAAGAAAACATCCTAGAGAGCTTTAGTTCAGATAAATGAAGTCTGTGCAGGACTTTAAATGGTGTTAATCCATGTCTTATATACAGAGAGGAGGAATGAACCTGTTCTTGTGCTCCCTCCCATTGTCTATCAGGTATATTTATTTCAAGATCTTCTTGCCACGGCTCTCTTATGCTGTAGTGAGACATTAGACTATCTGTGATAGTTTATGACATATATGGATATTCCTCCTTTAATACACGGACTCTTTAAAAATAGTGAATCCATTTGTGAATGTGTTTGCTGGTTAGGGAAGGATGAGAAATTATTTTGAGTAAATTTGTGCTTTAGTTCTCTGCAAGTATATCTTCTTAATTCTCAAGAGTTTCTTTACTCCAGATGAACCGACTGACCATTTGATCCAAATTTGTAAAAAAAGACTTTGTTATATATATTGGGATAAACTGAAATAGCAAAAGATACCTATGTGAGATACTCATTTGGGAAAACTTCAAAATTGTAACTCTCATTACTACCCCACTGTCCAGGTGTTTTGTGACACCACTGAAATCACATATTCTACAGTTTACTTTCTAAAGTTGTGAGTGTTCTGAGACAGAGGAACAACTTATAAATTCTGGTTGAATAATGTGATCACAGAAGATCCAGACATGTGTTATGAGGTGTCCTTATAAAGCTTCAATCTAATAGTGTTTGTATGAGACACAGCTGCTCTCCAATGTCCAGTTTAATGAGTAAATTGATGTGTGATGTCATCAGTTCTTCCTTCACCAATGAGAACACATAAGATCTGATGATGATGATGAGCAGCAGCTGTACACAATCAAAAGCTCTTGTACTTCAGCACTTAAATACACTGACTCAACACTTATATTCCCCTTTTAGTCATTATATAATCATATATAATATAATCTTGATATTGTTGATATTTACTGAATGAATATTTTACTTTGAACTTCAAACTTTGTTTCTTAGTTGCATGGATTTCACAGACAGTCACATACAGTATGTCCTATGACTACAGACATCAGCTCTGTGCGTTTTAGGCACTACAAAGACTCTATAAGTTATCTGAGTTCCTGAAAATGATTTGTTGTTATTGTGTATATGAAAGTCTTCATCTAATAGCAGAAGGTCTCTAATGGAGAGTTCACACTGAAGGATTTTGGGGCTGATTTTCAGTCATCGACAGGTTTTAAGAAATCGCAGACAAATATCCAAAATCAGGGGAATTTGGGCTCGTTAATGCATTGCAAATGATCAAAGAAACAATCTGAGAGAGTGGAAGACAAGTCACAGGTTGCAGGAGTAAAGTAAATCCTGTGGAAAAATGTAAAATTTTGTTTATGTAAAGATATTAAAGTTAATTTTGGAAAAATACCATTACAGATCATGATCCACTCTGCTGGACTAAATGATACCCCTAAATCTTGTCCCCATAGTGGTTTTAGAGAATCATACACTGAAGAATCTGAAAACACCAATAAAGCATCAATCTTGGAAATACATTGAGCTGACCAGTAATAAAACTGAAAAATGTGCAATGAAAGACCCCCTCGATCCTTTGGTTTATAAAGACCAACTCTCTGGTGTTCATTATTCCAAATATAGCAAGATAAATGAGAGTTCAATGATTTAAAGAAAGATAGGGTTAAATATCATGGAAGATTCTGTAACAAATTGTTAAATCATGGCATTGTAGACTAAAAGTTTTGTTTAGCTTGTTGAAAAAGCCTCTGCCAAATGAACAAATGTAAAAGTCTTTGTCTATCTGCTGGTTTTACCATTACAATGCCCATTAAAGCTAAATAAACACACTAAACCATATTGACTAAAAGTGTTAAAATGCATACTTAATACATTTACATTAAAATAAAATGAATTAACTATTATAACCAGTATTTAATAGAATAAAACCCTCCTTGACTCGTTAAATCAAAAATGAAATTGTTTACAAAGATTCGCAAATATTATAAATTCATTAAATCATTTAAACCAAAAAATCAACCACTCCTTTATTCTAATCTATTAATTCAGTTCAAAGACATAATGCAATGTATATTATCGACTGTAATTTATTCATAATAGGCCTATTTGTAGCAACTAGAGATGACACGGGACAGAGGGCCTATAGGTCTAACCTTGTTTTTAACCACAGTATTCAATCTAAACTCTGTGAAAGAAAGTGTATTAAACAATGAAACATTTAATAAAACAAAAAACAATTGTAAGAAACTTTATTTTAAGAACACTTTACATTAAAAAAAAATAGATGCATAGAATAACATTTTCCATAGAATACAAAAATCACTTTTCTTAATAATTGTAGTGCTTTCAGAACAGGATACAACACAAATACAACCTACTCAATACTCACAACCTAATTGCAAAACTCACAACTATTCTTTAACTACATTAATAAATACAGCTTTTGAAGTTCAAAACCAACGTTTGTTACTAAAACACCACAATCATAAACAATTACTATTCATGACAATCTGGTATCAGAAACATTTAACACACCCATGAGTCTCCTCCTCATCTGACACAACTATTTGTGACCATAACGTGTTCAATGCCAACAACCACATCACTCTCAATTGGCAACTTCTAAATGTCTCCAGAAAGCAAATGTTCCTCGATATTTTGCCCTTCAGAAAGAAAATCAAGAAGTCCCTCTATTTGCAAATACTGCTTGATGACAAAATTGGACACGGCCAAGTCCATTTCATCCACAGATTCCACAAACGCCATTCTGCCACTTGCTGTACGTTGGTATACATTAGATTTTTGAAGGAAGTCACACCTTTCACAACCATTGAATTTGTGTGTTGTGTTAAAATTACGTTTATTGCACCTTCTGGACACCACAATCTCAGCTCAAGTGATTTGGCTGGTCAACGTAGTCACAACTTCCTCCTCAACTTCAGCTGGTGGAAATGACCCTACTTCAGCTTCACACTCTACTTCTTTCAGTTCAGTAGAAGTGCTTGTTGTTAAATACTGAGATCCTCCAAATTCTCGTGTAGCCAAATTCCACATTTGATAGGAGTGACCAGGCTGCAGCATTCCAATGTGGCTCTCCCACAACTTGTCATCAATGCTTCCCGTCACTTCTTGCACAGAACATGTCTTTGTCTCAGAATTCGAGCCCCGGACGTCCAACATCTTGGTACCAACTTTGGAACCTCAATCAAACCAACCTAACAGAAAATATAAAATTAACAACATGAACTAGAACACAAAAACCACAAGACCATACAGACATCATGTTTATACATACACCTAGAATAATATAAATGTACATAATACAAAGCATAGGCTATAAAACATAACCTGGATATCTTAAATTATATTTCTAAAAAAGAACGAAAACCTTAATTTAGACATCACTGAAGCTTTAAAGCTCAAATTCAAACTCTACTCCTGACACAAGTTGAACCAATTTAACTTATTTTATGTTGTTATTTAGCGAATAGGCTCTACATCAGTTAATAAAACCATTCTGGTGGCTGTAAACAAAAATAGTGGGGAAAAAAGCATGTGATCAGTGTGATATTAAAGATTTTAAAGGGACAACAGTATAATAAATATATCTGTTTAAATGCTCATTAAACAACAAAAAATAAAGGCAAAAACAAACTCACTGCTCCTGACAGATCAACTTTAATAACTTTAATATAGTTTAATCTACAGGTATATTTCAGTATACTGCAAAGGTTATAAAGTGTTCTTTTACATTTGGCATTTTAGGAATTATGTCGTTCAAATTTCGCTCATGTTGTGTAGAAGAAGGCATCTCATTGTAATGTTAGCATTCCTTAATCTTCACAATCCACCCAGGGTGTGACACCATTGCTGTTATCTCAAGCAGAGAATGCTAACTGCTCCGTTGTTTGCTGCACAGAACACTATTTAGAAATACCAGCCTTTTATTTTTAATGGAAATGTCACATAAACAATAAGCCAAAACCTGCTTGTGTGTGCTAATATTAGTTCAAGTCGGAGTGAAAACAACACGTTGGTGTCACATCCCTCGCCATAGTATGAGAAACAGGGGGAATCACGACCATAGTCATGCCATAGTAGAGAAAAAACAATCTCAAACCTATTGAACATAAAAAATCATGACAGACTGTGTCTGCCTTACCAATCAGAACGTTGCAGAAGGAGAAACATTATAGAAACAAGAAGAAAATCGTTAATTTGTGAGAAGAGAGAAAGCATTAAAGGATACACATGGAATATGTGAAATATTAAAGTTTTTTTTTTTTTTAATTCGAAACATTAACATATATTATTAAACACACAAAAAACATAATCAAATCTTTTCAATAAGCCATCCAATGAGCCTGATCAAACACAACAGAAGATGAATCTATACAAATCAAGGCACCAAATTGTTAATTACCCAAATACAATCAAGAACAATCAAATTATTGCCTATACATACAACAATGTTGATACTACACAAACAGCATGCAGTGCAGTACGATTTCACTGTTGTTTAGTATTAGTTAATTTTTGTGCACATTACATCCTTTGTGCATGACGCCAGCTTACAAGACATTGTTGTTTTGACTTCAGGAATTTCATATAAAACATTTCATGAGAAATTAAAAAAATACCCACATTATTTCCCTGGGCTTATGGTCCCATCTGGCGCTTCGTTGTCAACCTCACATGTGCTATACAATTAACTGACTGATATTTGTGATTGATTTACACAAGGACCTAAACTAAGCATATACACACCACACAATTTTTTGTGACTCGCCTGTCTTTCTCGGCACACTGAAAAGAATGATGCTTTTCTATATAAAAAAGACAACACGAGTATTCTGGTCAATCTCCTGAAGCAGCGCTGTAAAATAATGTCTGTTGCCCGACCCTGACTGAAGTACCTCAGAAGCATTATGGATATACCACACTCTCTTTGCTATTTCTGAAATAAAATGTACATTTTCACACTTACAATACATGGTCAATATTAACACATTTAACTCTTTTGAAGCATAGACTCACACTGATGTTTTCATTGTATGCAGGTCCTTGCAGCGTACGATCACACCGGTGTGATTACAACTTTCAGCGCTCTGGTTAACTCAATGCCAGATACAGACGTATTCAATCCTGCTACAACTCTGCAGTGCTTTCAACCACGTAATGTTTATTTTAGGCTGCAGACAAGCTACAAATACATTTAGAGTTTGTTAAATACACAAATACATATGAAAGTGGCAATAACAAGCCATTCCAATATCCTTTGACGGATGTGTTTTATTCACATGGATAAACATGGCGTCAACAACTGTAATGCTCACTTTATTCTTCTCACAGTTCACTGAGCACTTACATTTGTGTATCACATAGAAGTGGATGAAGTTATGTGCTGTAAATCTAAGAGATTCGATTTTAAACAATGTGGCACAAACAAATATGGCAGCGCATAGGTCAACCAAAGGAATCTTTATACTTACATTTACATTTAAGCATGTGGCAGATGCTTTTATCCAAAGCGACTTACATTGCTTTATCCTATACATTTTACATAGGTATTAGCAATCCCCTGGGATCGAACCCACAACCTTATAAATGGTTATAAAAGTGTTTAAACAACAAGACACATTTACAAACACATTTGAAAATCTGAATATCAGATATGTCATGATATAGTTAACACATTTGTGAATATTGTGAAGTTATTACAAACATGTTGCAAATGCTGGAAAAACTCATGGAAGGCTATGTTATTTCATTAGTGATGTTAATACACCTGTCTCTCATAACTTAAGTTGATGTGCTTATTACGTCACGTGGTTTTGGCCCATGTACACTCCAGTACAGAAGTGGCAGATGTGCACCACAAACTTAATTTGCTCCCCGCCATTATAAAAAAAGATCATCAATATGGCGGACAACGGCCAATCACATTCATGCTTCACCCATTCAGGGAAAACAGTATGTACACACTTAGCCTCGTTGAGTACATACCTACTGAAATCAAGTACCTACTCATTGAGTATGCGATTTTGGACTCAGCCCATGTTTTCTTAAAAATGCAAGGTAGTTGTTTAATTGAAATAATTGATGCAGGTGTTTGCAATGGGCTGTTTAGAGGCGTTTCCATCATGTTCTTGGTGGAGAAAATCCAATTGGTGGATCGATATTGGCAATATAGGCAAGAACTGTTCCCAGCTTCTTTGTTCCTTGATCTAGAGGAAAAGCTACACATCAGAAATCAGACTATAAAAAACTGCATGCATTACTAATCTTAACTGATAAACAATGAAAAATAAAGTGCTTCAAAGTGAGAAGATATTTCAGGTTTTGCAAGAAATGCTTAAAACATTTACCTTCTAATCTGTGAGGCAGTTAACTAATGTTTCAATGCGATTAACCCTATTATTATTTTGTTGGACTCTCCGTTCAGCCCAGCAACAATGCTAACATGAATGTTTATGTTTTAGGTTGCACTGTGGACAAATGTTAGCGGGCTGTCTTTTTGTCCGCCACGCTATCCCAGCCAAATACAGACGATCTTTTTTTTATTGGATCGATATTTTATACGATCCAATAAAAAGCCAGAACATGCTGTGTACAAGTGTAGAACCCCTGTTCAACTGGAGATTTTTTTTTACAGCTATTCTATGCTATGGGATGAAGTTTTCCCCCATGTTCTTGTGCAACTATAAAGCTGTATTTTCGTGCGCATCAACTTGAACGTGGAATGGTTTTGTGGGATTGGGCAAGCCCAGGGCAGGCGCAGAGCACATACACTGTTTTAAGTTTTTGAACACTTTGTCATGTTCATCAATGCATTCAAGGATATCTGATGGTTTGGATTTACCATTTAGAAGGGCATAATTTTTTGTTTGCAAAATCAGGTAAGAAGTATCTAAAGTAGTTTGGGTTCATGGCCACATGCTCTGAATTCGCTTCAAAATGCGTTGTGGCAGTTCAGCGATGCATTTCCTCCTATCTTCTGTTTGTGCTCGGTGATGGAGTGAGGGTACCCTAAATAGTGTACTTCTTTTTGGGCATTTTGGGCTTTTTCTTTATTCAATTTAAAGCCTGCTTAACATTTGCTTAACATTTGCAGCACTTCATCAACAAATTTTAAGTGGTTTTCGAGCGATCGCTCTGTAGCTATCAACATGTCGTCTACATAGTGTATTACCTGGCTGATCCCTGATAAGGGCCCGAGCACATCTATGACTGCTCTATGGAAGATGGCAGGGCTGTTGTGCAGGGCCTGTATTATTCTCTCCTACGTATATTGCATTTGATTTACCGTAAAAGCCAATTTCCATTGGTCTTCTCGTTTAACTTCGATGGACCAAAATCCATTTTTGATATCGAGTATTGCGAATCATAAAGCATTAGTGGAGATTTGTGCTAAACTGGTAGAGGGGTTTGACTCGGTGGGAGTAACTTTAGGCAGTATCCAATTAAGACGCTGATAATCAATGCACAGAAACCATTTAGATTAGATTAGATGATTGGATTCAACTTTATTGTCATTACACATATACAAGTACAGTGTAACGAAATGTAGTTTAGGTATGTACTATGAACAATATAAACAGAAGGCTATATACTGTGAACATTAATGTACAGGAGGTTATGAACAGATAACAATATAGACTATACAATAGTGCAAGTGACTTGAGTGTGCATTAGTTACAGACATTAGCTATTAAAGTTACAGTGCAGTAGATGAGTTGATGCAGTTATTAAAAGTACGGTGCAGTACATGAGTAGATGCAGTTATACATTTACAGTGCAGTAGATGCGTTAATGCGGTTATTAAGGTCACAGTGCAGTAGATGAGTTAATGAAGTTATTAAAGTTATAGTGCAATAGATGAGTAGATGCAGTTATTGAAGTTATGGTGCAATAGATGAGTAGATGCAGTTAATAGAGTTACAGTGCAGTGGGTCCATTGGCATGTTGTATCTGAAACTTTGTCTGAAACTGGCACTTCTTATGAATATTGCTTTGCTTTGACGAATCTCTTGTTGTTTTTTCTCAATATTAGTCCCTTTGGATAAAAGCATCTGCCAAATGAATAAATGTAAATGTCCCCAGCCTCCCTTGGTGAAAATATGTATATTTTATAGTTAAATGAATCAAACATGTACTTTCAGAATTTGAAAAAGTCATCTAATCAAATTTTAATTTTCAAATGCAAAATAGCTCAACTTTAAAAGCTACAGTATTTTCTTATATACTTTGTCCACAGACTATCGCACAAAAGTCCTGCAGAAATTACAGGAGCTGGTTGAAAACCAACAGGACATCCTTGCAATGCAACGCACAGTATTGGCTGCTCTGGCTCCTAGTAACATGGCAGATGAGGATATCCTTGATGGACCCTGCCAAACATTAGAGGATTTCGCACAGTTGGACAAAATGCTG
The DNA here is from genome assembly GCF_015846415.1 of Triplophysa dalaica. Classification (NCBI taxonomy): domain Eukaryota; kingdom Metazoa; phylum Chordata; class Actinopteri; order Cypriniformes; family Nemacheilidae; genus Triplophysa; species Triplophysa dalaica. The sequence continues at coordinate 375,064 of NW_026622639.1, read as the reverse complement.
GAAAACGGCGACAAAAGGACAAAGATGGTAATAAATACAGCAATTTAAATGTGACTATTTGAACATTAAAGACATTTACTTTACAATTTGAAATTTGACAGTCTTCTAAATAACTACAATATTCCAAGTATGTTTGGTATTCTAATATGTAAGATACTGTGATTTCAGAGCAATGTAAACAATTCTGCTCTTCAGTATTTTTAAATAGTTATACCGTGCAAATGAATTATCACAGCATACAAGTCTGCCAAATGCACTGTAAAAGAAATGTACTGTAAATATATGTATCGCTTTTAAACAGTTGAAATTTGTTTACAATTAATTAATTATCGGATAGTCTTCATTGAAATTATAAAGTCTGGCATTTCCGTCACAATTGAGTTATTCACATATTATCTGATTTTTATACATCCCAAATTGTGTACATTTTGCGACTGTTAAAAATATTTTCTTAAGAATATCTTTCTCTTAAGAAGACAATGACAAATGACATGGCCGGACACAGTCATAATTACGATGTCACTTGTAAAACAAATCTCGACAGATTCTTTCGAGAATTTGGATTCTTATTAATTTTGTAAACCTAAAATAAACTAAATTTATGAGAAAACTGTTAAGAAATTGTTTTAATGAATGTTTTGCCAGATAGAACCTTATAATTCCAAGCGTAAAGGGATTTTTGGGGGAATTTGTCTGCATTCAACCTGTTCCAAAAACCCTAATTACAATTTTGAGATTATTTTGATATTCTAGAGATTTGTTCCCCATCTTTGCTATGAATGTCTAAAACTTTGTAACTCAATATCTCAGAACAGCTCAAAATGCACATATTATAATTCTAAGGTGGCAAAGTGTTGTTTTTATTTTGTTGTTGTTGTTCCAGTTGAACTACCTACGGTCTCTTGGCGGAGCTTATGAAGGTGCCGCTGTCCGCAAAATGATGCGTAAAGTGGCCTCGACTGAAGTGTTGAGTGCCTACAGCCTAAAGGGGAGGAAAGGCAAACTCGCCTTTCAAAGCCTCAGAATTTGCAATATTATAATAAGTATGTGTTCTTTTGTCAGTTTCATTTAGCAAAATCATTTAGCTAAATTAATTTAACTGAGTTATTAGACGCACTCAACACACATTGTTCCTTTGTGCACACCACCCTGATGATACTACAAATTAGTGATCAAATGGGGAATGGTAATCTGAAATGTCCTTTATTTGTACGTTTTGTTGTGGTGCACCTTCCTAAATGTTTCATTATTCAAAGGATGCATGTCCATCGGAAGTAAAGCACTTTGTTTTTCGGTTTCAAAACATTAAGGAAATAGAAAATAAAGTGCAGGCTGCTCGCTGTTAAAAAAGTTATTAAGAGAGATAAAGGCCACAACATGCCACACTCTTCTGTACAAACATGCCAAATAAAATAAATAAAAGGATTACATTGTAAAAGGTTAACCACGCCCTTCAGACTATGCGTATATCCACAGGTGTCAAACTCAGTTCCTGGAGGCCCGCAGCTCTGCACATTTTAGCTCCAACCCTTATCAAACACACCTTATTCAGCTAAACAATGTCTTCAGGATTACTAGAAACTTCCAAGCAGGTGTAGTTTAGAGCTGGTTTGAGCTAAACCGTGCAGAACTGCAGCCCGCCAGGAATTGAATTTGACAACTCTTGTCTGTATCTTCAAAAGTAGATTTGTAAATGCGAGTGCGACATACATAACATATAGTTCGGCAAAATAGTGCCAAAATTCTGATCTGTAATGTGTACATTCATTATTGTTAATTGTTGATGAAAAATCTAATGTCTAACATTATGTTAGATCATTACATACAGTAGATCTTAAAGCTGTCTGTCTCAATGTCAATCAAAGAAATAAAAAAGTTATATACATTTTCTTCAGGTATTGGTTTTGACCTGGTGTGGGCCAAATCTATTGGTATTAGCCTACAATTTATTTAAATTCGACTCAGTTTTGCTAGGACATTTGCCATAAATGATAAAACTGTGCTGTTTCCTTGGAACACTTAAATCACTTACATAACTTTCTTAAAATAAATTGTTTTAAAATCGGTAGTAAAATTATTCAAAATCAAATGTGTTTTAATTAATCAGACTTTTACATTTTAAGTGTGATTTATTTATTCTATTTCTAGAGGAAACACAAAAGAACTTCAAGACGTTGAAGGCGATTGATGTGGAAGACCTTATCGCATTAGTCCTGAAATTTGCCCCACACAGGAATTTAAAACGGTAATCAAACTTTTTACAATACTTTGATATTGTCTAAGTAGGTTTTCAACTACGGGTTAAAAATATTGTCCCGTGAAAGGAATGCATTTATGTTTTATTTAAAGTTCTAAAAACCTTGTTCTGAATACCCTATTACATATATAAGTATGATTAGAATCTGTTTAAAAACTGTACGTACACAGCAAATTCACTGGAGTTAAATTTATGGTGTACATTTATTGGTGTTGCCCAGTGTTAAACCCGGAGTACATTTGAATCTTCAAGTGTAAAACTGCATCTAAAAAAGGAGTTAATTTGCAAAGTAAAACTTTTAACTCTGTAAGCAGTGCATTTCCCACAATCCTCAACGGCTCTTCAATTGGAAAACCACGTGGAGAAGAGTCCGCAGTTCAAAGGTAGCTACGTTCGGATAATCTTTTAATAAATTGTGTGATAAACAAAATAGAATATATGGTGTGTAATTCTGTTTATTAAAACAAAAACGTTTGTTTTAAAGGTTTTCGTAAAGAAGCTGAATGAATTCTGAGCACCACGTGCAGAAGGTAAGACAAATGAATTAACATTAGCTTCAAACATTGCATAATATAAAAAGTTACCCGTATTTTATTATTTTTTGATAAACTTTATGTTGCAAATGCATTAGTATTACATTAGTGGTTTTACACATTGCCTACATTTCCAAAAGACATTTAGAGGTTAATAAATGACGTTGTATATGTTTTATCAACCCCATGCACTGTTTTAATTCTACACTTTTATTCTCATACTGCTTGTTTTGTAAATGTATTAAAGTAGCAACGCTGTTCCTTTTTTGCGATATTTGTTTGAAAAGACTTGAGTTAAGTCCCGCTGACTAGCGGCGCTTGCGAATTGATGCATCCGCATAATATAAGCTCTTTCAACGTTATGCAAACAGGAAAGCATAGTGAATCTGCACGCGTGGATTATTACCTTGCATAACTTGGATTATAAATATGCATTTTATTATTTTCGTTAAACTAACCTTTTATGTTGTGAATGCATGATTCGTGCATAGGCCACCATTGGTTGCAAACTTTGCGAAATATTGATACGTTCATAAGGGTTTAATTGTTTAATTCGCAACGTGAGTTTTGTAATGGTATAAAAATAAACTATGCGTGTGGTTAGAAACGTGCCTTCCTTTTCATGTATTTGGTCAAAAACGCGCCGTCTCGAGATGATAACAGATATGTTTTTCATGCAGAATACCTCAGTTTAAGTTTCATTTTTTAAAATATTTATTCAAAATGTATTTCTACAGTATCCACTTTATTGAAATTAAAAATCTTTTTCAACCGTAAAAATAGCGCGGTTCATGGTACACAAATTGGTTAAGTTTCGTTCTCTGCAATTAGTCCCGCCTCCTTAGCACACGTCGCTTTATAATTGGTGTACTTCTATGGAAACTGATCCTGCTGTGAGGCAATCAACAGTGTAACTTTGAAAGTGAAACTATTTCAAACTATTTGAAGCATTGTTACATTTTTATTACATGTTTTTTTTCCAATAGTAACAATGCTGTTCAGTGCACTGTATGGAGGTAAAAAGGAACTAATAAAAGTAGATGGAGGAGATTACACCAGTTTAATGACTCATGGTATGTAATTTAAATCAAATAAAATTGTCATACTCTTGGTTATTGAAGCTGTGTGCGTTTTATCAGTTGCTGTGTTAACCATAGTTAAGAAGAAATTTTCAATAAGTGACAAAGGTCTTATATTACAAGACGACACTGGTGTGGAGGGAGATGAAGATGTATTCACTGACTTGCTGGAGGAGAGATCACATGATATCCTATGGAGAGTTGTTGACAAAGATTCAGGCAGGTGTCTGTGATATACGAACATGCAAATGGATTTAAGGAAATCACTTTTGTATATATGTTTAAAGTTTATATTAATTTTGTTTCCAGAATGCGCAGTCCTTGATTCTTCCTGTAGCCCACAAACTGACACTCTTTCAGTGTTGTCTGAGACGGATGACAGTGCTGGACCAAGCTCCAAGAGACATTGTCTTGGTGGAGATTTTGATGCAAAACAGGTGAAAATGTACTAGCTGGATTGTATAGCAGTTATTGACTTTGTTAAAATATGAGCACATTGCAGAACACAATGTTTGTCATTATAGTATGTTAGAGACATTGTAGAGGAAAAGGCAGGAGGACCTGCGATTTTGGCTGAATATAGAGATCATGGAAAACTCACAGACTCAACAAGGCGACACTTAACATTGTTGTTGCGCACATTACCAACAAAGAAGGGTAAGCACAGTTTCATAAATCATACTTAGTAGATCAATTCATGTTTGAATATTGTTATTGTTCTTTTGAAAGCCATGTCCCTTCTAAAGAAACAAAGACTTGTTGTGCTTTGGGAATTGTAACACTGTTCCCATCCCTTAAGGATCCATACTCAAGAACTGGATATGTAAGTACTTGTATTCATTGTCATAAATACCTACTAGAAGATTTTTAATGCTAAAGGATTGTATCATGGTTAAGCAATTCTTCTCACTTTCTGATTCATGCCTAAAACCAGTTAAGACTAAGAAAATGTTTTATTTGATCTTCAATTTTGTTTGTTTTTATATAAAGGAGCATTTTTATGACCCTAAGAGCAACCAAGGATACATATCTTGGCGATTCAAAAAAGTTTCTCGGCAAAGCGAACACCACGCCGGACACCACAGTAAGAAGGATGCTAGGTCAAGTGGAACTTCAGACATTGAGGGCAGTGGAGGACCAACCGCTCATAGAGAAACCTGCAACCATTTGGAACTGCAGTTGGCGGGTGACCAATGCAAAGAAGCGATATATTTCATGAATCATTGTGCAGAGAAGGACCTGATTCTTGACAAGATTCAAGCACAGGCAGCTCCTTATTCATGATGCAGCGAAGTCCAATATAGTGCTTTCAGTTTTTCCCAGATTTCTCGACACTAAGAGATTGGTAAGATACAGTTGATGAGGCCAAACGAGAGGAGAAAATTTAGCTCATGTGAAAAACTGTGGTGTCTAGGATCTGTATTGTTCAGTAATGTGAATTCATATTTGTTGCAGATACTTCAAGATTTTGACATCCAATTTGGAACAGAAACAGCCTCCAGACTTCTTGAACAATGGGATAGTCTAAAGCCAAAGATCATTGCAGAAGCAACAACGCTTACTTCGACATTGCATCTGAACAGCCCGCTTTCAGATGCCCAGGGTAACAGACAAGACGAGGATTCACTTTCTGCCTTTGATGAACTTTTTAAAGCATACTTTGTCTTTAGCGTGTCTTTAAGTGCAATGTATTCATTCATCCAGACAACTATCTACAAGATAGATCTTGGTATAGTATGTGAAACCCCTAGGGTTAAGGACCTACGAGCTTAACTTTTAAACTAGATTAAAAAGTTTCGCTTCTTTGTTTGCAAACTGGCACATTCTAAAATTTATATTGCAATAATCGTACATATATACTGTTTATTTACTGATTCTTGCACTTATTCCTGATGTCAGAAAACAGAGAAGTTATGCTTTCAAATGTTTTGAATGGAACATTGCAATGTGTTGAATACATGTCTTGAATTTCTGAAATGATCCATGTTCTTTAAAACAAACTTTAAAAAATTCATATATCAGGAATAAAAAAAACATTTCTATATATCTTTGTTTCATCATTGTGTATATATTAGTCAGAAAATTTCATACATTTTAATTAATTAAAATTAATAATTCATATGTAGTCATTCATATTAACACTTTGCTGGTGTTTATTTAATCTAACAAGGGTGTACATTTTAACACTAGTGGGAAAATATAACACTGTGGCAGGATATACATATACTTCTGTTGGGTGTACAAATAAACTCTGTCGGTGTACAAATCTATTCTGAAAGTAATGTACATATTTAACACTTTCAAAAGTGTTACTTTAACTCCAAAACGGAGGGAGTCATATGTACATTTTTTGAGTGTTGAATTTGACTCAATTTGAGTAAAATGTACACTGCTGTTTTTGCTGTGTATGCGCTTTTATTATTAGGCTACTAAACTTTATCCAAGAACAACTAATTCTTATTCTAAATTATTAAATCATTTGTTGTGTAAAACGAAACAGCATGTGTCTAAGAAAAGTGGAGTTATTAACATTTCCACTTGCTAAACGATATTTGAAATATTCTTTAGTCATTTTAAAGTATACTCTAAAAAGGGAATATATAATTTTGTACTTTTGGGCACTTTAATATACGTTTTTGAATTCCCCGCTTATCAAACAATCCGAATCTGTTGCACACATTTTTAAACTCAATGTCAAATCAGTCGTTATCAACATCTGTTAATATTGTGACGCTGCACTTAAACTATTTAACATGCTTGTTTTTTTCAGTAATGATTTAATTAATTAATTTAATTTCAATTAAATTTTAAATAAACTGTCAGTTTCTCTGAGGTAAATATTTTAATTAACCATTCTATCTAAATTAAAAACACAAAACTAATTAAAAATGACAACTTTATACCACTCTTCAGCACTGTCATCGCCTTTATTTGTCGTTAAATACCGTTATGTTTACGTGACGTCATTTGGTCTAAAGAAGTAGCTTATCGTTTTCAGATAAGGCCATTCATTTTTTAGGGTCTTTCATGTTAACATTAGCTACTTTAAAATAAATTATGAATACCATTAATATCATTATTGTAAATTATACTTTATTTGAAAATTAACGCGCCTTCTCACAGGCTTGGCTGTGAGCGCACGCGTGTCCCTCAACCTCCGCACGAGCGCGACGGTGCCGTCATCACAGTGGACCCCATTTCGCGCAAATGTGTGCACGGCAGTTTTTGTAATTTTGCACGAAACTCTGCTTCCAGAGCTGCACGACCTCGAGCTTATTCTGGCCAAACAGCAAGCACAGTTTGCGCTTACAAAAAAAAAAAAAAAAAAAAAATAGAGCATAGAAATAAGCAGAAAAAAAGCAGAAATAAGCCTTTTTGGTGAAAATAAAGGTCCATGTTTAATAATTCTTGAAAATAAATTTGTATTGGTTTTCTTTATAGCCTACATAACAAAACCAGAACAAACTATAAATACGTAAATACAAAATAAAATAAAAACAAAATAAAATTATAATAATAATAATTATTATAGAAATTACACTTTAATGCACAACCGTAGGCAATTCACAATTCAGGCATTGTATCTAATATCATCTGTATCCTTTGAAGTAACAGTTGTAAATAAAATTGTCCCACGTTGATGTATATGTGATTTCAATTCACTTTGTCTCTTTTCTGTGCTTTCCAGACCCTGCCCTACAGACAGATTACCATGTCATCTCAGAAGGTAGGCTTGTCTTGCAAAAAAGGTTTTCAAATTTACAGCATATTGCTGACATGCCAGAAAAAGGGAGCGATTTCACAGCAATGTGATTAGTTCAATGTTTTATCAAAATGTTTTTCACCTTATAATGTGGCGTGAAAGATCCCTGTATTTGCCTAAAAATGTATGATCTTTAGGTTTTTTACTTAAATTACATGCGTGTACCCATTTGCAGAGAAAAAAACACATAGCTGTGTCACACAACTGGATGCCTGCAGAAGCTAGGAAAAGAGAATACAAACGATTATGGCAGAGGGTACAACGGAAAATGAGAAATGTGCACATTAACGCAGCTGGTCCTAGTACTATGCTAAACAGTGAAGCAGACAATCCCAGGGACACAATGCCAATCTGGAACCCGGGCCTAAAAAATGCAATGACTGAAGAATCTAATAGTGACAGCGATGAAATGTGGTTTGTCAATGCTGACATCAGTGCAGTCACATCGCTACAACATACAATGGCAGAAGACACAGAGAATATGGTTCTTGATTATTCCAGCAGTGACATGGATGGAGAGTTTTTTCAGAATACTGCCAACATTGATATGCCCACTGAAAATTTAGAAGAAGAGTTAAAGAGGTGGATCAATGAATATAATATCAAGCACAATGCTGCTGAAAAACTGCTCAAAATTCTCAGGAATCACGGGCATAAACACCTGCCATCTACTACTAAAACATTATTAAAAACGGATCCTGTTGAAAGCCAAATGGTGTCTGGTGTGGAATGCATTAAATTAGGAGTGACTGAACAATTAATCATGTGTTTGAATCGATATCCCTACAATTATGCAAAAGACATCACTGAGCTTGAGATTTCCCTCAATGTAGATGGACTGCCACTCTTTAAGAGCACTGGTAAATCTTTCTGGCCTGTACTCTGCACAGTACATCTAAAACCAGCAAGCACATTTCCTTTGACCATTGCCCTCACTGAGGACAAGCCTAAATCACTGGACTTCATTAAAGTCATATCAGATGAACTGAAAATGATTCTAATGAATGGCTTTGCATGGGGAGAAACAACACTCAATGTAAGATTGAGATGCATTACCTGTGATGCACCAGCAAAAGCCATGCTGAAGTGCATCAAACAATTCTCAGGTTACTATGGCTGTGACAAATGCACCCAAAAAGGCAACTGGGAGGGACGCATCACTTACCAACAAGTGCATGACCTCACTTTGAGGAACGATGTCTCATTTAGGTTTGGCTCTCATCGGAGGCGGTCGCATTTTCACTCTCCCCGTCCTTGCCCATATCTTCCCTGCTTTGTCTCCTATCTTGTCTCGTCTCATCTATTGAGAGATTCTCTCTGCACTGCTCTCGAAACTTGGAAATTATGGATCTGATCAACTGGTCACTTAGCGCAATTGACACCATTTTCTCGACGAGAAACAAAGGTTCGGGTGAACCTGAATGCCCTGACGGAACGTTCGCAGCTGGCTACACGATGGACGCGTGGGAGAGATGGCGGATCGTGTGTCTGGCGGCTCTTTCCATGGAGGACATTGAAGATATCTACCTTTTCGGAACCATGATAACAGGTATTATGCTGATTGGATTATGCTTTGCCTGGGTTATCGAAAAATTCTTAAAACGGGAACATTTTTGTTTTGACAGAGGCCGTGGGAAGAGCGGTCAGCACTGAGACTGAGACTATTAATCGCAATATGGATTACATCTTGAAAAAGCTCACGGCTATGGAAAGGAAAATTGAAGATGCTAGAGACCAGAATGGACAAAGAGAGTAGCCGTGGAATTGGAATGCGGTTTACTCCCCTCAAGACTAAACAACTGCAATCTTATCTTTTCGGCCCCCCTCTGTACCAGGATTGGCCGAGGCCGAGGCCGATACTGGAGAAACAACCCTGAAGGGCAATGTGGCGAGACGCTCTTGCGTTCCCTCCCCCATCATACACTCACACACAGACTTTTGGACCTTATCGCTCATACAGACAAACACAGACTCTGACCAATTCCAAACCTCCGCAGCTTTGACCCGCCAGCTTGGCAAGCGGGTCTGTGTTAAGCGACGTAATGGCTGCAGGACCGGATGGCTGCTCGCCGGAGCTGGATTATCTTACCCTGTTGCAAGTCTTGTCTATGGTGTATTATGTGTATCTGTTTTTTCTCTCCACTTCCCTCATGTTTGCTGTATTCTTCTTCTTAAATCCATTTCGTTACACTGTACTTGTTATATGTGTTATGACAATAAATTGAATCCAAATCCAAATCCAAATTTAGAGAGCAACTCCAGCCAGAACATCATCACGAAAATGCTGTGTCCCCTTTCAGAAATCTCCAAATTGACATGATCAAGTCTTTCCCTGCTGACTACATGCACCAGTGCTGCCTGGGAGTGATGAGAAAAATGCTCCTACTATGGTCACAGGGCAAGTCGGGGCATCGGCTATCGCCGGCTCAGCTGAGAGAGGTCAATCAGAGGCTAAGGAACTTGAGAAATGACATACCCCATATTTTTGCCAGGAAGCCACGTAGTCTGGAGGAATTGGAGAGGTGGAAGGCCACTGAATTCAGGCAGTTTATGCTCTACACTGGCAAAGTTGTTCTCCGGGGAATCCTGCCAGAAACCCTGTACAGTCATTTCATGGCCTTTACTGTGGCTTTGTGTATACTAGTGTCTCCACATTTAACACAAACCCACAATGTGTATGCCCATGAGCTCCTCACATATTTTGTTGAACAAGGCCGGCATATATATGGGAAAGAATTCTTAGTGTACAATGTGCACTCACTGCTTCACCTCACTGCTGATGCCACCACATATGGATCATTAGACAAATGCAGTTCCTTTGCGTTTGAGAGCTACATTCACCAGCTGAAGAAGATGGTTAGATCAGGAAACCATGTTCTAGTCCAAGCAGAAAAACGGCTCCAAGAACGTTCACAGATTCCTATACAAACAAGTGAAGAGAAACCAATACAATTGAAACATCCTAATAATGTTTACATTGTTAGCCCAACATCCTGCTGTGAAGTTCTGGAGAGGACCAACTCCGGAAAGCACTTATGTAGAGTCTTCTCGCACTTAACGTCGTACCTTTACGAGCCATGTGACTCGATGATCTATGGAGCCTATGTATGTGGTCCATCAAAGATGGAGATCGTTGACAAGACAAACTTGCAAGGAAGGGCAATGATCCTTGAGGACGGGCATGGCCGCAAAGTTGTCTTTTCTCTCCTTCATGACCTTGATTAATGAAATATGGAAATATGTACATAGTTAGTATTATTTTTTTTCTGTCATTACTTTAATGTCTTAACTTAGATTTCATATACTGTATATTGGCCCTCTTTTCTAAGGAGTGTCTCTTCTTCTGTTTGTAATGTAGGTTGGATTTTACATAGTTATTTTTGAACAAGAAAATGCAATTGCTGTGGCGCCTGCATTATGGGTAGAGGAGGTGAATGGGGTAAGGGTACATGCGCACACACACACACACACACACACACACACACACACACACACACGTAATACCGGAAATAACATATTCCCTGAAATGTTTCAGGTTCTGATTTGCTACTGGCCCCGTAGAAACGCTGCTGCCATGGCAAAGGCCTCCCAAAGGCCAGATAAGGAGCTCTGGAAGCGGCACAAAATAAGAATACTCTCCGAGACTGGTGAGAAAACTGAATAAATATATAGTCATATGGAGGTACACTGCCTTTACACAGTAAAATGATTACAAAAACTAAAAAGACAACTCAAATTTACTCTGTCCTTAGACAACTATAAGACAGCCAGAGAACGAGCCAAAAAAGCTGTAGAAAGTTCAAACGTGGACACAGAAGAAGAGGTGCTAAAAGAGCGGAAAAAAAAGTGCCATCAAAATACTGGACCGAGAGTGAAGGTAAACACACGCGATTGCTTTTTGTCATGCATTACTCCACTTTTTATGTAAAAAAATCATGCCATGATTACAGAGAAAACTACTCTTATAAAACTAAACTATATATAAACTGTTTCATCCTGAATAAATAGGAGAATGTGAGATTCCTACCAAAAAAAGGAGAAAAATGTCCACATCCTCTCAGAAGCCATCAAGCCTCCCAAAGCCTCCAAGTTGTAAGTAACAGATTTAACTTTTCAATGTCATGTGTCATTTCTTGTGTTGTGTTGATTTGATGGTGGTGCGTCATTTAGTGAACAGGCAAAATAAGTGCATTGCCAGCTGACGGGAAGAAGCTATTTTGTGTGAAATACAGTACAAACAGATTTCTAATGAAAATCCTATTTTAAAAATGTTTTGAATTTGGTTGGAGTGTTTTATATTGTGTGAGTTGTAGGTTGGTATTTTTTGTCATGTCATTTTGTGTAAAATTCCTTGTGAAAGTACTCAACTCCCCTGAACTGAGTTTATCCCATGCTTTCAATGTCTGTTTTTAGACAAACCACCTCCTGACATCACAGCTCACTCACCTGAGGAAGATGAGCCATCCCTGCCAAATCTTTCTACTAATAATACTTTTCATGGTATGCATTTTTAATGTTGATATTCTATTCATCTGTTAAAATAAATGTTTTTTTTTTAATCTTCAAAAAATTAAGATTATGGCTGCATTTTTTTTACTGTCTTCTAATCTCAATCTCTGTTACCTTACATTATACATTCATCTCTGTAAAGCTGCTTTTAAACAATCTGCATTGTTAAAAGTGCTATATAAATGAAGATGACTTGACTTGACTTACTATCCAAATAAGACCATACTGTAGCTATTGCATCTGGCAATACAGTCATGCCAATGTCTTTATTTTATTTCTTGAAGTACCACACATATGCCTGAATACTAAGCAAATAACTAAATGTCAAGATGAACCCCCCCTTCCATCATCATCATCTCACCCATCTAAATTTTTCAGATTTCCAGCATCTCATCGAGCAATCTGAGCAGCGGATGCTCCTCGCAATAGAGAGAATGTCGACAGATATTTCTAATTCTATTGAGCGTCTGATCCAGGCTATTCAACAGAATCGTCCTGGTCCGGCAACCATCACAACACCACCACAGGAAACCATTGAGAGGCCCTGCAAAACATTGCAGGAGCTGCAAGCTTTCATATTAAAACTTGAGGACCCAGAAGGGAAAAAAGGATGGTATGTTGATATAGCACAGGGGTCAGTAACCTTTTTGTTACAAAGTGACATTTTTAATTTCAAAATGTAGATTTGTGTGCATGTAGGCTAAATTATGTGAATGAAATACATACACCTCTCGCATTTGCTTGTGTGTCAGCGATTAACCCTGCTCCATGTGCCATTGCAATACTAACATTTGCTTCATTTATCTTTAAATGTTGCATAGATACAGTTTTTGAGCCTGATGGGAGGTAGCAACATTTGAGACGCTGTGAGGAGAATCCTTCGGAAAATAGCCACCAATGAGGCCTGGTCAAATTACAGCCTTAAAGGCCGAAAAGGAAAACTGACTTTCATTGGGACAGCCCTCCACCATATTGTTTTAAGTATGCTTTTCAAAACTTCTCTCTTCTTTTCATTTCATCATGCAACTTTTTAAAGAGCAAATGATAAACAGAAAAATGCCTGTACTGTCCCTGTACCTTCGAATAATTTGTTTTCTCGGTTTTGACTTCTAAACGAAAAAAAAAACAAGAAAAGAAAAAACATTTTATTCAGCAAGGATGCATTAAATTGAACAGAAAAGAGAGTTAAGATTTACATTTCAAATAAATGCTGCTTTTTTTTCTTTAATTCATCAAATAACCCTGAAAAAAAACACAAAAATGTGAAGAAGCACAACTGTTTTCATCACTAATAATCATAAATGTTTCATATGGTTTTAGTTTTACTTATTCACTTATTCATATTGCTCAAAAAGTGTACTTTTGGATTTCAAAACTTTATTAAAATAAAATAAACTAAACAAATAAATGTAAATGTAAATATGAATTTAAAAAATAAGAAAATAACAGATGTATTGTGATATAGGTGATTTAATGAGCTTCCTCACTTAACCAGTTATCTGTGCTTCCTCAGCAATGAAGTTCCACATTTCCGAACACGAAAATGCAGCAAATAAGCAGTTCACAATATTTTCTTCAGTTAACTCCAAAATTCTCCCACATATTGGACTTGATTTTTGATGACGTATTGTCGACAACTTTACAAACTCCTCCACTAGCTATTCTTTTCTTAAAATCCTCAGCATCCATCCAATGTGGAAGTATAGGTAACGTTATAGATTCCTGGGAGGGCGTGGCGCGTGGACACAAATCAACTGATATGGATTTTAAATTATTTTATTAAAAATGACTTACTGTAATACGGCGTAGGCTAACACTTTTAATTTATTTTCACATTTTATGTCAAAAGTGATAATCGTCATATATTTATTTAGATTATTTTAACCCGCTTGTTGAATATGCATTTGTATCCATTTTGGAGGGAGCAGGGCAATTGCGTCATCAGCAATATTATTTCCACATCGCGCCGTTCCCCGGTGCTGTCCGAGGCGATGATGCTGAATCGGTTGATCAGTTCTTATTATATATTTAAATATTTTTAAGGTGGAACGGAAAGCGTCAATAAAACAATAGGAATAAATTAAACGTCACATGCTTTGTTTATGGTGAATGTGCGAAGCTAGGCAACAACGATCGTTTCTCTTCTGTGACGTCCTCGTCTACACACTTTTTTGCTTCCAACTCAAAAGTATACAAAAACAGTTCATACTTTTAGTACGTAATATAACTTGGCCAATTGGGACGCAGCAACAGTCTCTCTCATTGGGCAGACGAGAGCATAAGCCCCGCCCCTCTTGATAAAGTACGAGTGGTAGCGGAACAGGTAGAATATATGAGCACCGCAGTTTAAATCATCAAACAATAGATTCACGAAACAAGTGGAAAACTCGAGAAATAAAACTGCTTTTAATGAAGACTGTGAGAAAGTTAAACTTTATAAACCGCGTTATGAGACGAGATGATGAGAGACTGAATCTTTACCTCAGAGGAACATTTATTTCTTTGTTCTTTAATGTAAATTTCTCCTCGGTGAGTATCACTGTTTTTATAATAATTGTGTTTATTAAAATCTAATGTTGAAATTGACTATTTAACGGGTATTGAACAGAAACCGATTTAAATTCAATGTATGATGTAAAATGCTTTGTTTGAGTTTAATAATGTATAAAGTGATGTTTGGAGGTTTCAGAGAATTATATCTCAATACAGTATAGTGAGATGTGCTAATATGTGCTGTGGGGTATCCACCATGTGACGCTAGCTTTGCTAGCTCTGTGCATAGACTCCATTGTAAAATCAAATTGGCGATTAGCACGTTTGATATATGTGTGCTAGTAACGTTAAATTGCGCATGTTTGAAATGTTGTGAATTCATTCTTGATTTAAACTTATTTCACATAATAACTGTAAAAATATTTATGTAAATTATAAACGATGCCCAGCTAGACAAAATAAGTGACTGTTACGTAACGTCAACGTAACATTTTGATCAAATTTATGTCGTAGCGACGTAATCTTGTTACGTAATCTGCCGGTTTTGGTCACGTCGTGACAACGTAAAGGATATAAAAAAATTAATTATTTTAATATTTTATCTAATATTATTTGGGCGGACATGCAGCAAAACCAATCAGAGAGTCTAAACCAATCAGAGAGTCTAAACCAATCAGAGATTGTGAAGAGCGGACCCCCCTCTGATTGGCTGTGGTCCTGATATTCCTGCACGTGTGTGTACCAGAGGTCGTGTTAACCCAAAATTCTGTGACATTGACAGAATGTTTGTTAGTTTCCTTGTGTAGTGATGATGACAGATCTCTTGTTCTTTAAGTGTGTCCTGAACCATTTTCCTTACTTTCCTTTTGTTCAAACGGTTTTGTTCAGTATTTTTATAGACTTCAACATTACGAAATGTCATTTATATTAAATTATTATAAGAGTAAATCTCTTACCACTATAAAGTGACTTTAACTTGTGATACTGGACTGTTGTGCTTTTATTTTCATCACTTAACTTTAAACTCGTTTTTCTCCAAATCCGTTACTGAACATCTTAGCGCTTCAGCCGACCTCAGCCATAACTTTAGTGAAATCAACCATTTTACTAATAAAAAATGAAATGTATTTCAAACTCTATATTGGACTTAAAAATGTGTCCAAATATTAGCCTTTGAACATTCACTGCATTTATTAGCCGTCTCACGCTCTCACATTCACATGTGTGTGTACTGATGAAAGTCCTGTTTGTTCCCGAAAGTCAAATTTTTTAATAATCAATTATATTGATTTGTGTGTTGGAGAAAGAAGTAAACTCCACTTTTAAATGTTACTATGGTTGATATGGGATTTTCATAGAGCTGAATTGTATTTCAAAAAATGTCCATCTATTATAATGATGACATCATCTCATGTCTCTTTGTGTTTAAGACCGTTCTCCAGACGTGGACAACTATTCTGAAGACAATGACAGTTATTCTTCAGAGCAGGAGGTCAGTGATGATGCCGTTCAGGGTCAGGTCAGCACTTCTCATTATGTCAATCATCACAACAAAAATCCACTGCAGTTTATTATTGTATTGTATGTTTCTGGCAGAATAAATACTGTCTTGTGTGTTAACAGTGGATATGAACAGAAGTTCAGATGCGTCTATAGCGCTTCACTCTACAGCTGTTGTAAGTACACATTTTTAATTATGACACATGTATAAATGTGACTATTACACTTTACTAATAGTACAGAAACACAACATATAGATATAAATGACACAATGATTATGATCACTGAACTGAATCCACTGTACTGTGACTCTCTGTCACACATCAGTTCACATGTGTTATCGTCAGGTGGTTCTGATGTGTCTAAGTGGTCGTCGTCACGGCTACATGTCAGTTTCTGTGGTTGTGTGCTAGTGTTTATTTCTGTGTGGAGGAGCAGACGGCTGGGGGGATGTCACATGTGACGGAGATGTGAACGCAGACAAATCAGCAGCAAACATCGGCAAACTCTGCAAGGCCGAGTCTCAGACTCTCATGTCGTGGAGACGCTGTGTCTTTCGTTAAAAAAAGTAAGACCCTTTGTTTAGCCCGGCTAAATTGAGACAACTGAAAACGAATGGTTCAATTATATTTACAACACTGTTCAAGTTTGTGTAGCTCATTTCCAGACGGCTGCTTCACGAACGCTTTGGTTAAAAGTGGGGCTATTCCAACCATAAATACTTTACAAGGACAGTCTGGCGCTTCTGATTTGCAGCCTGTAAGTATATTTTCACTGTAAAACACTTTGTTACGGACTAACGTCAGTTGACTTTATCATATGTTTGTGATCTGAAAATGCAGACGTGCGCGTGAAAAAAGACAACATGAGTCCTAATAATGAGTAATAATGTTCCACTAGAGGCAACAAATGTCATGTTTATATTGTCTTTTATTGAGTATTTATTTAGGGTTTAGGGTTTATTGTCTTTGTTGAGTCGCGATGAGATGTGGCCTAACACTGGTTGATCAAGAAGGGCAAAAGCGCTCGTGTAATTTTATTATGTTTCTCGCGTTGTTTTATAATGTAACCATTCCCTGCTGTAGTGTGAGCTTTTTAACATCGTATATAAAACAGGGTGTCCGCGGATCCTTAAAATGTCTTAAAAAGTCTTAAATTCCATAATGTCAAAACAAGGCATTAATTAGCATTACAGTTTTTCTCAAATGCTTTGGCTCATTTCTTGAAGCAGAAACTACATTCTCAAAATTCTAAGATCATTTGGCAAAACAGTCTTACAGTTCAGCACAACACTATTCATCACTTGCAAAAGCTAATATCTCTCCCAAAACTTTTCACTCATGCCTCAAAACTTAATTCCTTTCCCAAATAAAGAGTCAGTGCCACGAAAATGACAAAGATCCTTCTCAAATGCTTTGACTCATTTCTTGAAACAGACCGGACGTTCTCAACACTCTTGGTGCTTTTGCCAAAATAACGTGGATGGTTCGGCACAACACCATGGTTCACCTGCAAAAACTCATACCTCTCTCAAAACGGTTCACTCATGTGTCAAAACTAAATTTCCTTCTCTTTTAAACAGTCAGTGCCCCCAAAATGCTTCACCCCTTTGGCATTGTGTAAGCACTATATCAAAAAGTCAAAATATTTAGATGTTTTGTCACTATGGCAGAGGACCATTTAAACATCCCTCATGTCCACCTTTAAGTCTTGGCCCATTCCTTCATTGACAATAGTTACTGTTCTGTTTTTTGTCTAGCTAACAGAATGCAATTGTGTATAAAACTGAAAAAAAGAAATAGGATTTTAGGGTAAGAGTAGCCTCCAAGGTTTGACATCACACATTGCACTAATTCTGCCAAGGAAATTTTAATCATTATCTTTCACACACATAAAGTTACTTAGTAAAAAGAAAATGTTTACACCATAGTAAAGTGTAATATAAATACACAAATAAAAAACTATTCAAATTAAATGCAGCCTAGAGTGCTGTAAATAAAGCTGGAGTTTCACAACTAACAGTTCTTCACTGGTCGCTGTCTTCACCCTCCCGCTCCTGGGCATCATCCTCACCCTCCTGTCCATCATCCTCACCCTCCTGTCCATCATCCTCATCCTCCTGTCCATCATCCTCACCCTCCTGTCCATCATCCTCACCCTCCTGTCCATCATCCTCACCCTCCTGTCCATCCACACGCTGCTGTCTGTCTGGCCACAGATTCTCGTCCACATCACAGCGTATATTCTCTCATGCGATGCAATGAGGGAAGAAACGGCTTGCATGTCTCAACCGTCCCCTACACTGATCTCCTGTAATATCCTCACACGCAGTGTCCATTGCATGGAGGAGTGACCTCTGATCTTGAGCCTCATGCTCATACACCCTCTACCTCAAAGCGGAGAAAAAGGAACATTAGACTGCACTCGGCGACCTACCTCTGCCATTGTACTGGTCCTGCACGGTCAAGCTCTTAACATACATGTTTGTCAGCATTCACAGTCATGGACAGCACCTGTCGGGTAACTAAACTTACTGTTTGATTGGTCATCTGAGATGTGTGAAACTCTTCCTTCATTAGTCAAGTTCTACTTTCACATGACTGTCAATTGCTGTAATCAATCAAATTTTCCAAGGGATTCATATATGGTATTCATGGTATTATGTTCTTGACTAATTTTGACAATTGAACAGACTATTGTGCATGTGATGACTTATACGATGAAATGACGCTGACACGCTTTGGAGTGAACAACCATTAGACTGAGAATCAACAATGTTTAGATCAACAATATCTAATCACTTGGAAATTGTGCTAAATGTAGGCTACCTGTACTTAATCATTTCAAAGATGTACTGAGACATTCACACATTAACTTAGACATTTGCAATTTGATGAAACTAATGAGAAATTCAATTCTGTTGTGAACAGTTGACATGTGGTTTAGTAGGTTTGTCCATGTTGTTTTGAAAATGTTATTTCTGTTTCTAGAAATGAGCCGAACCAATGGAGAAAACTGTAAAATGTCTTAACTCCATGTTTCCAAGGTCTTAGAAATGCAATCGAACCAACAACCTAAAGATTTTCTTTAAGAAATCATGTACGTCTCTGTTTGTCACACAGAACAAAATAGCCGGAACCAACCAACAAATAACACGTGTGGGGGGGTGGTTGTTTGTTGGACTGGATATGTGCAAATTTGTTGCCATGAAATTGGTCTTAAATATCATTCTGCACTATTGAAAAGGTCTTTAAAAGTCTTAAATCTAAAACCCTGATAAAAGGTAATACAGTAAGCTATAGTTTTTACCCATTTAATGTAATATAAAAAAATAAAAACTTGACAATCCTTTACATCCTGCAGAAGTTACGGTGGCAAAGTTAATGTATCAGCTTGATCATCTTCATTTTCTGTATCAGATTCGACCTTGAATTGAAATGAGGAAGTACCCATTACATTTGATCACCTGTCAGTAAAATTGCTTGTGAACATGATGTTCCGAATAAATAGGAGGCGTTACATTTACGTCAAACACTTGCAGTATTCTACCAATCACTACACACTGGTTGATCACAAAACTAAATACCTTTATAAGGTTTCTTTTTAGTATGGGAATTTTGACATTATTTTGTGTTTATTTGTCAGTCTCAGTATAAGAAGAGGTGAAGGAGAACTTTCAAGTTTAGTATTTTGTGCTCTGACTCTCTGGGCACGTGCATCTCTACAACCTGTGACACCTGAAGGCTTTTAGTTATTATTCTTCATGAAAGCTGATTTGATACACGTTTGGCTTCTATCAATATAAACTGACAAATAAATAACATTTATCTTCATGTATAATATTTTGTATGCTTTGCAGTATTGTTAGAGAGCTTTATACAATAGTTCAGTGCTTAAAGTTTAAACACATGTTTCCTTCATAAGTTTAACATTCATAGAATACACACAAACACATTTCCTTATGTTTGCTGTTTTTTACCTTATCCGGGGAAATTCTTGTATTCTGCATATTTATTTCAGTTGCAAGATTGAGAGCTTCACTCGTCTGCTCTTTCGGTCCTTCCTGCGAATTACGTCTTTGGGTGCGGAAGCACTTATAGATAAGTGAAGGACGGAACACGAAAATGAGTGACTGAATGCGCAGGTTACCCAATATAACATTTCTGAGCATTAATTTTATAATATGCAAAGATTATATAGGCTATTGATCAGTTGGGCAGTCGCTCTAAAATGTGACCATTTAGTCTAGAGTCCTGTACATGCTAAAAAACAAATACGTACACACAGGCGTTATTATTCTGCTGCTGTTCATTTCATTAGATTTCAGTGAGTTTTGAGCTTTATTTAAAATGTCATGATTAACACCTCAGTGAGGAACTACATTATCAATAATTCTGTCTAGAGTTGAGCCGGATACTCGGCTGAAACGAGTATCCGGTACGGATAGAGCACTTTTGTTGAGTACGAGTATCATACGAGTAATACGAGTCAATATCTGTGCTCGGATTGAATAAAAATCCTCATTGTGTTGCTGACTGTGTCTGTGTTCTGTGATAGTCACAGCGCCCCTCCTCTACACACATACAGATGTATTGTGTTGCTGACTGTGTCTGTGTTCTGTGATAGTCACAGCGCCCCTCCTCTACACACATACAGATGTATTGTGTTACTGACTGTGTCTGTGTTCTGTGATAGTCACAGCGCCCCTCCTCTACACACATACAGATGTATTGTGTTGCTGACTGTGTCTGTGTTCTGTGATAGTCACAGCGCCCCTCCTCTACACACATACAGATGTATTGTGTTGCTGACTGTGTCTGTGTTCTGTGATAGTCACAGCGCCCCTCCCCTACACATATACAGATGTATTGTGTTACTGACTGTGTCTGTGTTCTGTGATAGTCACAGCGCCCCTCCCCTACACACATACAGATGTATTGTTATGCTGACTGTGTCTGTGTTCTGTGATAGTCACAGCGCTCCTCCCCTACACACATACAGATGTATTGTGTTACTGACTGTGTCTGTGTTCTGTGATAGTCACAGCGCCCCTCCCCTACACACATACAGATGTATTGTGTTACTGACTGTGTCTGTGTTCTGTGATAGTCACAGCGCCCCTCCTCTACACATATACAGATGTATTGTGTTGCTGACTGTGTCTGTGTTCTGTGATAGTCACAGCGCCCCTCCTCTACACACATACAGATGTATTGTGTTGCTGACTGTGTCTGTGTTCTGTGATAGTCACAGCGCCCCTCCTCTACACACATACAGATGTATTGTGTTGCTGACTGTGTCTGTGTTCTGTGATAGTCACAGCGCCCCTCCTCTACACACATACAGATGTGTTGTGTTACTGACTGTGTCTGCGTTCTGTGATAGTCACAGCGCCCCTCCTCTACACATATACAGATGTATTGTGTTGCTGACTGTGTCTGCGTTCTGTGATAGTCACAGCGCCCCTCCTCTACACACATACAGATGTATTGTGTTGCTGACTGTGTCTGTGTTCTGTGATAGTCACAGCGCCCCTCCTCTACACACATACAGATGTATTGTGTTGCTGACTGTGTCTGTGTTCTGTGATAGTCACAGCGCCCCTCCTCTACACACATACAGATGTATTGTGTTACTGACTGTGTCTGTGTTCTGTGATAGTCACAGCGCCCCTCCTCTACACATATACAGATGTATTGTGTTACTGACTGTGTCTGTGTTCTGTGATAGTCACAGCGCCCCTCCTCTACACATATACAGATGTATTGTGTTGCTGACTGTGTCTGTGTTCTGTGATAGTCACAGCGCCCCTCCTCTACACACATACAGATGTATTGTGTTACTGACTGTGTCTGTGTTCTGTGATAGTCACAGCGCCCCTCCTCTACACACATACAGATGTATTGTGTTACTGACTGTGTCTGTGTTCTGTGATAGTCACAGCGCCCCTCCCCTACACATATACAGATGTATTGTGTTACTGACTGTGTCTGTGTTCTGTGATAGTCACAGCGCCCCTCCTCTACACACATACAGATGTATTGTGTTACTGACTGTGTCTGTGTTCTGTGATAGTCACAGCGCCCCTCCCCTACACATATACAGATGTATTGTGTTACTGACTGTGTCTGTGTTCTGTGATAGTCACAGCGCCCCTCCTCTACACACATACAGATGTATTGTGTTGCTGACTGTGTCTGTGTTCTGTGATAGTCACAGCGCCCCTCCCCTACACATATACAGATGTATTGTGTTACTGACTGTGTCTGCGTTCTGTGATAGTCACAGCGCCCCTCCTCTACACACATACAGATGTATTGTGTTACTGACTGTGTCTGTGTTCTGTGATAGTCACAGCGCCCCTCCTCTACACATATACAGATGTATTGTGTTACTGACTGTGTCTGTGTTCTGTGATAGTCACAGCGCCCCTCCTCTACACATATACAGATGTATTGTGTTACTGACTGTGTCTGTGTTCTGTGATAGTCACAGCGCCCCTCCTCTACACATATACAGATGTATTGTGTTACTGACTGTGTCTGTGTTCTGTGATAGTCACAGCGCCCCTCCTCTACACACATACAGATGTATTGTGTTACTGACTGTGTCTGTGTTCTGTGATAGTCACAGCGCCCCTCCCCTACACACATACAGATGTATTGTGTTGCTGACTGTGTCTGTGTTCTGTGATAGTCACAGCGCCCCTCCCCTACACACATACAGATGTATTGTGTTACTGACTGTGTCTGCGTTCTGTGATAGTCACAGCGCCCCTCCTCTACACACATACAGATGTATTGTGTTACTGACTGTGTCTGTGTTCTGTGATAGTCACAGCGCCCCTCCCCTACACACATACAGATGTATTGTGTTGCTGACTGTGTCTGTGTTCTGTGATAGTCACAGCGCCCCTCCTCTACACACATACAGATGTATTGTGTTACTGACTGTGTCTGTGTTCTGTGATAGTCACAGCGCCCCTCCTCTACACACATACAGATGTATTGTGTTGCTGACTGTGTCTGTGTTCTGTGATAGTCACAGCGCCCCTCCTCTACACACATACAGATGTATTGTGTTACTGACTGTGTCTGTGTTCTGTGATAGTCACAGCGCCCCTCCTCTACACACATACAGATGTATTGTGTTACTGACTGTGTCTGTGTTCTGTGATAGTCACAGCGCCCCTCCTCTACACACATACAGATGTATTGTGTTACTGACTGTGTCTGTGTTCTGTGATAGTCACAGCGCCCCTCCTCTACACACATACAGATGTATTGTGTTACTGACTGTGTCTGTGTTCTGTGATAGTCACAGCGCCCCTCCCCTACACACATACAGATGTATTGTGTTACTGACTGTGTCTGTGTTCTGTGATAGTCACAGCGCTCCTCCCCTACACACATACAGATGTATTGTGTTGCTGACTGTGTCTGTGTTCTGTGATAGTCACAGCGCCCCTCCTCTACACACATGCAGATGTATTGTGTTGCTGACTGTGTTTGCGTTCTGTGATAGTCACAGCGCCCCTCCTCTACACACATACAGATGTATTGTGTTACTGACTGTGTCTGCGTTCTGTGATAGTCACAGCGCCCCTCCCCTACACACATACAGATGTATTGTGTTGCTGACTGTGTCTGTGTTCTGTGATAGTCACAGCGCCCCTCCCCTACACACATACAGATGTATTGTGTTACTGACTGTGTCTGTGTTCTGTGATAGTCACAGCGCCCCTCCTCTACACACATACAGATGTATTGTGTTGCTGACTGTGTCTGCGTTCTGTGATAGTCACAGCGCCCCTCCTCTACACACATACAGATGTATTGTGTTGCTGACTGTGTTCGCAGCTCTCTCTCTCTGTCTCTCCCTCGCTCAGGTTCGCGGGTCTTTTCCGTTAACGTTTGGGGTTTCTTCAGCTTCAGGTTTGTTTTTTATTTCGGTTTGTGGTACTTACTTATTAACCAGTAGAGTTTTGTAAACGTGGGGTTTGTTCAGATGTGGTGCTTGGTAGAATGCGTCTCTGCCTGTCTTTTTTAAACCGTCAGCTGGCTCTAACCAGTTTTTAATTCAAAGTTAAAAAAAAAAGTTATGTTGAGATGAAAACTCTTGTTCATTACATTTTACTTCATAATTGCAACCGCATGTGTTGTATTCATTGTTGCAAAACTTATTCTGTATATAGTTTGTTTGTCATCGTGATCAAAACCATTGATCTGAAGCTCAATGCTGATGCTGTCATGTAAATATTTTTCTAATCAGCATTAAATATAACAATTTTTGATCAACCCATATCAATTGCATGCTTAAAATAACATACCGGTTAAAGCCCCGCCCATCTCAAGACAACCCGACCCAATTCCCGGGTTAAATCCCGCCCACTTCCTGGTTAGGCCCCGCCCAGTCCGAGTACAGATACAGATAATTCATATGGTTAACAGATACAGATACAGATACAGATAATGCTGTACTCGCTCATCCCTAATTCTGTCATCAGTCCTTTTATAGTCTGGATATTTCCCAATAATAATTTTATATTTGTTGTCACTGGTTATTGTCTACAGTTAATGAGATATTTTCACATATTTGTGTAATGTGTGTGTAGGGTGGAGATGTGTTAACAGTGGATATGAACAGATATTGAGATGAATCTACAGCGCTGGACTCTACAGCTGTGGTACGTACACATTTTTGATTATGACACATGTATAAATGTGACTATTACACTTTACTAATAGTACAGAAACACAACATATAGATATAAATGACACAATGATTATGATCACTGAACTGAATCCACTGTACTGTGACTCTCTGTCACACATCAGTTCACATGTGTTATCGTCACCGAGTATCTGATGTGTCTAAGTGGTCGTTGTCACGGCTACATGTCAGTTTCTGTGGTTGTGTGCTAGTGTTTATTTGTGTGTGCAGGAGCAGACGGCTGGGGGGATGTCACATGTGACGGAGATGTGAACGCAGACAAATCAGCAGCAAACATCAGCAAACTCTGCAAGGCCGAGTCTCAGACTCCTAGGTAGCACGTCCATCCTTCAACTCCAATCCTCTTGTTATCATTCTATCTCTCCGAAAGCTGTTTCATCCAATAATAATCATAGCTGTTTGATCAGAACAAGGATGATTAGAATTTTTCTATGTTAAACATTCACTCAGGCGGCCCCTCGGAAGAAGACGTGGAAGAGGAGACCACGACCCCGTCAGCAGCTGTGGCAGAAGCGGCCACTGCCAGCCATCGAACCACCTCCCGAGGGGGAGATGATGCAGATCACACCCCTAGTCCCCGTCACTGTCCCTGGGTGCTTGGCTCAAGCAGCAAATGATTCGAGTTTCGAAGCATCCTCTCAACCTTAGTCAGAGGCAGGGATGCTCCCGTACTGTGGGCCGAGGTCGTCAGCCTGGTTAAGAGTCCGACTCACTAACCATTGTCACTTACGATGGTTCGTGGACCCCGTGTCGAGGTATTTTTCCATAGTTAAGATTTTTACTAAGTTTCAGCATCCTCTTTTGCACAGGGAAATGCTTCTGACCACTTCGAGAATAGATTGATAATAATATTTCAGATTATCTATTAACTATATTAACTATTGGTGGCATGTGCGTGAAATCAACTTGGTAGCCGAGGTTCACAAAGGTTCACGATGTCAAGGCATCGTGCTTGATTGATTTGTTTGGATTTACCTGAGCACATGTCCAAATGAGTTTTGCGGTTTTATGTACATCGGCAATGCAATATAATTGATTAATTCCATGAACCACTTTTGCACAACTGGTGTGAGACAAACCGTGATAATGTTTAATAAGGATAACAGGGTGCTACCCTACCCTGTTCATACCTTACAATCCCTTCTTTATCTGGAGCACAGCCATTTTTGCTCCATGTGTTGGTTGACTTTGCAGGATTTTGATGTCAATGTCTGGTACATTAGTTATGGTACATTAGTTATGTTTGCGTATAATGCTATTCGATGGTCACAATCCTTTATTTTAATTCCATTGATAGAGTGGTTAATTCTAACCGTGATTGCTAAAGGTTCTAATGCTAGGATAAAGAGCATTGGTGACAAAGGTCTTAATGTTGTATTATTGGTAACCATTTTGAAATGATTCTGGACCAACAAATTAGTTTTTAAACATCTTGTATATATCGATTGGCAGACATTGGGGCCGGCTGTTTTAACATTGTTCATCATTGCGAAAGAGTCTAAGATTTTGTGTTCTTCAAGTGTCTAGATAGTTATTATCCTCATCTGATATAAGCGGGAACTGAAGGTCATTAAGAAAATGTGTTTGATCTTCAGTATAAGGTGCTGATTCAGATTTATATAAATCTTTATAAAATGAAACAAAGGTTTTATTTATTTCTAAGGGATAAGATATTGTTTCTCCATTCGGAGTTTGAATACTATTAATGGCATTTTCTGCATTACATTTTTTATCTGCCAAAGTTATTATTTTGCTGCCCTTTCATTTCACAATCATTTCACCATGCTCGTAAAATGATTGTTTCAATGTTATTAAACTGTCGTCAGCCTTTGTTATGGAGAGGGTATTATACTGAGCTCTAAGTTTAAGAAGTTTATGATGTATAGTATTTGAAGTGTCTAAAGAGGCGCTTTCTTCTGGAAGCTTAATTTCTTTTTCCAATTTAAATGTATTGGTTTTGGAGCTTGTGAAGGAAATGATCTGGCCTCTAATATATGCCTTAAATGCTTCCCACCTCACAGTAGCTGATGTTTCATCTTTATTCTCTTTGAAAAATTATCTGTCTGAACTCGAATTCTGTGAAATCCGGATCTTTTAACCATTTCGGATGGAGACGCCTTTTGAAAAATAGTCAATACGTGAATGACCCTTCGTCACTGTAGAACAACATGATTATGTTCTTTTATTAGGGAACAATGTTCTCCATGGATCAGACAGATTTAGTTAGTTTATATTGTCCCATATCTTTTTCCTAGTCTGAGTGTGTGTTGTGTCAGATCCTGTTGATCGATCAAGTTTAGGAGATTATGTGCAGTTGAAATCTCCTGCAGTTATCAATTTACCTTGTAAGAAGGACAACAGAAGAAAAAGTTATCAAAAAAGCTTGGACAATCTGTATTAGGGCCGTACACATTTGCCAGAGTAATTATTTCATTAAAAATGAATTATTACTTAACATCCGGATGTGTCCTGTAAAACCTTGGATATTTGTAATGGGACTGAAATGTGTACTGGTCATTAACCCCCTGGAGTGAGAAGAAAATAAAGCTGAATAAATTTGTCATTTCCAGCGTCTTCGTATTGGTGTAAGGTCATTTGTAGTTACAGTGGGTATGGTGAGTATTCAGAGCTCCTTACATTTTTCACTCGTTGTTATATTATAGCCATTTGCTAAAATCATTTAAGTTCATTTTTTTCCTCATTAATGTACACACAGCACCCCATAATGACAGAGAAACACAGATTGTTGACATTTTTGCAGATTTATTCAAAAAGAAAACTGAAATATAGTTAGTATTCAGACCCTTTGCTCAGTATTTAGTAGAAGCACCCTTTTGATTTAATACAGCAATGAGTCTTTTTGGGAAAGATGCAACAAGTTTTTCACATCTGGATTTGCATCTGGATTTGGATCCTCTGCCATTACTCCTTGCAGATCCTCTCCAGTTCTGTCAGGTTGGATGGTAAACGTTGGTTTAGGTCTCTCCAGAGATGCTCAATTGGGTTTAGGTCACGGCTCTGGCTGGGCCATTCAAGAACAGTCACAGAGTTGTTGTGAAGCCACTCCTTTGTTATTTTACCTTTGTGCTTAGGGTCATTGTCTTGCTGTAAGGTAAACCTTCGGCCCAGTCTGAGGTCCTGAGCACGCTGGAGAAGGTTTTCGTCCAGGATATCCCTGTACTTGGCCACATTCAACTTTCCCTAGATTGCAACCAGTCGTCCTGTCCCTGCAGCTGGAAAACACTCCCACAGCATGATGCTGCCACGACCATGCGTCACTGTTGGGACTGTTTTGGACAGGTGATGAACAGTGCCTGGTTTTCTCCTCACACACCGCTTAGAATTAAGGCCAAAAAGTTCTATCTTGGTCTCATCAGACCAGAGAATCTTATTTGTCACCATCTTGGAGTCCTTCAGGTGTTTTTTTAGCAAACTCCATGCGGGATTTCATGTGTCTTGCACTGAGGAGAGGCTTCCGTCGGGCCACTCTGCCATAAAGCCCCGACTGGTGGAGGGCTGCAGTGATGGTTGACTTTCTACAACTTTCTCCCGAATGCATCTCTAGAGCTCAGCCACAGTGATCTTTGGGTTCTTCTTTACCTCTCTCACCAAGGCTCTTCTCCCCGATAGCTCAGTTTGGCCGGACGGCCAGCTCTAGGAAGGGTTCTGGTCGTCCCAAACGTCTTCCATTTAAGGATTATGGAGGCCACTGTGCTCTTAGGAACCTTAAGTGCAGCAGAATTTTTTTTTTGTAACCTCGGCCAGATCTGTGGCTTGGCAAAATTCTGTTTCTGAGCTCTATGCCAAACAATCTAAGCAGCCCAACATTAAGTTGAATGCGTCTGTTCCTGAAGTCACAATTTAGCCTCTTCAGATGTTTTGTCAGAGTTGGTGCTAAACTCTGTAGGAAAATAGATGTTGTGGGCCAGAGTTGAGAAGCACTGCTGTAAATGCAGTTTAATATGCTGAAGGTGTTCATGTGTGTCTCCTCTCATGACTGTTCTTTGAGGGAATGTCTCACTCCAGCTCACAAAGATCGGGAGTTTGCACAGTCAGCCGAGAGAAAATGTGTTACGTCACTTTCATTCATAAATGCTAAAAAAACTAATATACACACACACGTTATTATTCTGCTGCTGTTCATTTCATCAGACTTCTGTGTGATTTGAGCTTTATTTGAAAGGTCAGGATTAATAACTGTAGTGGTTTTAGCTGAATGTTAATATACCCAGATAGCAGACCAACAATGTGTCATTGTTTTTTTTATCATGTTTGCACCTTAGAATAATGTTATTTTTAATGATGAATAAAAGATCAAGGTGGGCATGAATTCAATTCAAGTTCAATTGAATTTCTATCACTCTTTTAACAGTGAACTATGATTGAAAAAAGATTAGATCAATCTTACTTTATTTACAGCAAGATTCTACTCCATTAAATCATGGACAGTATGTTGTGTATTCTTTACTTTTTATAGGAGAGGATGTTGGCAGAGGTAGAAAATTACACTTTGAGTATCTGTACTTTGATGGTTTTGTATTGTAAACTTGTATTTCCAGTATTCTTATATGACCAGTATTCAGTACCAGTTCAAGATTGGACACGCATTTGCAAGGATCAGACATATTTGGTGATCAAATACTTAATAAAAAATCTCATTTTATTAATTGAAATCAACCATTTTACTAATAAAAAAATGAAATGTATTTCAAACTCTATATTGGACTTAAAAATGTGTCCAAATATTAGTCTTTGAACATTCACTGCATTTATTACCCGTCTGTAACGGGGTGAGAGACACGACACAGACAGGAGGGGTGATAACAACAACCCCACTGGGGCATTTATTGCACAAATCCACAATAAACAAAATAAAAGGTTTCACCCAGGGTGCTCGTAACATAAAGTCCGCGCTCGTGCAGTTAGGTCGTTCACGCTCGTGTCTCCCTCGCTGTCCTCTCACTCTCTCGCGCTGGGGGTCAAACGAGGACAGCGGTGGGTGCGACTAACCAAGGACCCTTAGTGGTGTGAGCACGCTTCTTTTATGCCCGGCAGCTAATCAGCGTCAGCTGGACGCAATCAGCGTTAGCTGCCGGGCCGTTTCCAGGGCGACGCTGATCCTCGGTCGGCGCCTCGCCACATTTCCCCCCCAAGCGTCGACCTGGTAACCGGGCAGCTCCTACAGGAACCTCGGGACGATAGTAGGGGTGGGAGGGAAAATATCGCCTTATAGTCCGACCCATACCGACTGGAAGACGGACTGGAAAGGCCGGCTGGAGGACGGAACTGGATCGCCGGCTGGCACACTCCTGGTACACTTTGCCGGCTGGCATCCGAACGGGACTCCCACCTGTGCAGCGCTCCATGACGGCTGGGCCGCATCTCCTGTCGGCTGAGTAGCTCGGTCGGGCGGCTGAGTAGCGGTCTCTGGCGGCTGGGTAGCTCTGTCGGGCAGCTGGGCGGCACTATCTGGTACCTGGACCGCGCTCTCGGTCGGCTCCACAGCATCTTCTGCTGGCTGGGATTGTCCCTCCGCTTGGCGCCATCGATACCTTTGTCACTCTCTCTTCGTCGTCCTCGGTTTCCTCCGGGTTGGACGCTGATGAGGAGAGCGTGTCCGTCCCTCGATGGACCCAGGAAACACGTACCACACGAACGCCTGCCGAGTCGGTCTCTCTTTGCCTGCATTCTCCACCAGTGTAACGGGGTGAGAGACACGACACAGACAGGAGGGGTGATAACAACAACCCCACTGGGGCATTTATTGCACAAATCCACAATAAACAAAATAAAAGGTTTCACCCAGGGTGCTCGTAACATAAAGTCCGCGCTCGTGCAGTTAGGTCGTTCACGCTCGTGTCTCCCTCGCTGTCCTCTCACTCTCTCGCGCTGGGGGTCAAACGAGGACAGCGGTGGGTGCGACTAACCAAGGACCCTTAGTGGTGTGAGCACGCTTCTTTTATGCCCGGCAGCTAATCAGCGTCAGCTGGACGCAATCAGCGTTAGCTGCCGGGCCGTTTCCAGGGCGACGCTGATCCTCAGTCGGCGCCTCGCCACACCGTCTCACACTCTCACATTCACATGTGTGTGTACTGACGAAAGTCCTGTTTGTTCCCGAAAGTCAAATTTTTTAATAATCAATTATTTTGATTTGTGTGTTGGAGAAATAAGAAAACTCCACTTTTAAATGTTACTATGGTTGATATGGGATTTTCATAGAGCTGAATTGTATTTCAAAAAATGTCCATCTATTATAATGATGACATCATCTCATGTCTCTTTGTGTTTAAGACCGTTCTCCAGACGTGGAGAACTATTCTGAAGAAGACAATGACAGTTATTCTTCAGAGCAGGAGGTCAGTGATGATGCCGTTCAGGGTCAGGTCAGCACTTCTCATTATGTCAATCATCACAACAAAAATCCACTGCAGTTTATTATTGTATTGTATGTTTCTGTCAGAATAAATACTGTCTTGTGTGTTAACAGTGGATATGAACAGAAGTTCAGATGAGTCTACAGCGCTTCACTCTACAGCTGTTGTGAGTACACATTTTTAATTATGACACATGTATAAATGTGACTATTACACTTTACTAATAGTACAGAAACACAACATATAGATATAAATGACACAATGATGATGATCACTGAACTGAATCCACTGTACTGTGACTCTCTGTCACACATCAGTTCACATGTGTTATTGTCACATGTGACGGGGATGTGAACGCAGACAAATCAGCAGCAAACATCAGCAAACTCTGCAAGGTCGAGTCTCAGACTCTCCTGTCGTGGAGACGCTGTGTCTTTCGTTGCGAAAAGAAAGACCCTTTGTTTGCTCTCCCAAAAGATGACACAACTAAGAAGGAATGGTTCAATTTTATTTACAACACTGTTCCAGGAAAGTACAAACCGAATGTTCAAGTTTGTGCAGCTCATTTCCAGACGGCTGCTTCACGAACGCTTTGGTTAAAAGTGGGGCTGTTCCAACCATTAAAACTTTACAAGGACAGTCTGGCGCTTCCGATTTGCAGCCTGTAAGTATATTTTCATGGTAAAAGACTTTGTTACGGACTAACGTGAGTTGACTTTGTCATATGTTAAAATGACAAAGATCCTTCTCAAATGCTTTGGCTCATTTCTTGAAACAGACCGGACGTTCTCAACACTCTTGGTGCTTTTGGATTTTAGGGTAAGAGTAGCCTACAGGGTTTGACATCACACATTGCACTCATACTCCCAAGGAAATTTCATCATTATCCTTCACACACATAAAGTTACGTAAATACAAAGAAAATGTATACACCATAATATACTGTAATATAAATACACAAATAAAAAACAATTAAAATTATATGCAGCCTAGAGTGCTGTAAATAAAGTCACACCGTAGAACACAGGCTCTAGAAATGATACACGCGCATCATGAACGAGCGACAGTGTTTGGGGAAGGAGAAATACGTTTTCGTGTCAGTCTCAGTAAAACGTAGGTGGGGACTATGTATAGTGACGTAGATATGTGGATGTGCTAGTCCACATCTCGTTTTTGTGATTCAGAGTTGACTCCCATTTTAACAATCAAATAACTTTATTTATTCACCTTCGGACTTACAACTTGGCAGACAGCTTAATTTCAAACACGGCAACATAACAGACTGCATGAAATGTCATTTTCATGATCTCATGCTACCTACTCTTTAACTAACTTACATGAAAATACTACCACAGCTCTTTCACTCTATCAGAGCTCCTCTCAAATGGTACCCTGTAAATTTGCTTCATTGTCATCTGATGCTTCTTCAATATATCCCATACACAGTGTCCTGTCCTATACAACATATTATTCCATCATTGGCAGACTACATACCTTTTTCCCTGCAAATGTTTCCCGATCCGCGGGTCGGGTAATAAAAAAATACATTCTGATTAATTGCGGGTGGGTCGCGGGTGTATGATATCATATAGCCTAAAATATTAACAAAATTTCTCAAAAAATACGAATATGTTTTAATGCATTTGTAATCAGCCGCTAATTTGCAGTAATTTAAAAGAAATGAGCCTGTGGCGGCGGTAGAGGACGGAAAGAAAGGTAGAAAAGAAAAGTAGCGTGTGGGAGCGTTTTAGCTAAGTGGTTTAACAAGGATGAATCAAGTGCTGGGTATGTAATATGCAACAACTGTGAGGCACTGTATGTATATGAAAGCAATAAGACTGGTACCTTTTATATGGTACATCATGTGTGTGCTAAATCGAAAGATTAGATTTAAACTTTTACAGACAAAGACAGTGCTAGAACATTTACTGACTAATCAAAGTGACGATCGGTTCCGGGTCGGGTGTGGATATCTATATCATAGAAAATTATACGTGCGGGCGGGCGGATAATTTATTGGAAGCAGCGGATGCGGGTGACATTTTGTCTTATCTGTGCATCTCTAGGTGTAACCCTAACCTGGCATCAAAAGAAAAATAACAATTTACTCAACCTGGTGTTTGTAACGTGATTTGGGTTAAAAAAATATTCAAATACCATGAATTGTCAGAGTCTGTATCTCGTAACACACAACTAGATTCGTTACATGGCTGGCCGAACTATGGAGTAATTTAGCTGTATTTTATTAGCCCTTTATGATATGTAAACAAGCTATTTGTAATTGAGGTAATCTTTTGAGTATCACGACCAGATAAATAGTTTAAGAATTTCAAAGTTAGCTTAACATTTAAACACTAGTGGTGGCTGTAGCTGACGTTAGCCTACATTAAGTAAACAGGCAAATAGTGTAATGTATTGGCACTGCACTGTTTATGTGTATATAACTAGCACAAATGTAAAGTTAAACATAATGTTTAGGCTAAATATGGAACCGATCTCTCTAATCTGATTAACCCGTCTAGCGGCAACATTCATGTTTACTCATACAGCGACTTCACTTTCAAAATGATTTCGACAAACAAAATCCTGATGACTAGTCTGAAAACTATCCTTGTGTGCGGAATTTTTATTAGTCTTCTGTTACTCGCATCACTTTTGTCCTTGATTAATCTGAAAGCTGCGCGCGGCACCGGACGCTTTTACAGCAAGTGGTGAAATGAGATGTCAATCATCATTAAACTGCCCAATAAAATGTGGGGTGGCACTCCACTGCCTGTCGGGTATATAAACTTACTGTTTGATTGGTCATCTGAGATGTGTGAAACTCTTCCTTCGTTAGTCAAGTTCAACTTTCACCTGACAATTTGCTGTAATCAATCAAATTTTCCAAGGGATTCATATATGGTATTCATGGTATTATGTTCTTGACTAATTTTGACAATTGAACAGACTATTGTGCATGTGATGACTTATACAATGAAATGACGCTGACACGCTTTGGAGCGAACAACCATTAGACTGAGAATCAACAATGAGTTTAGATCAACAAGATCTAATCACTTGGAAATTGTGCTAAATGTAGACAACCTGTACTTAATCATTTCAAAGATGTACTGAGACATTCACACATTAACTTAGACATTTGCAATTTGATGAAACTAATGAGAAATTCAATTCTGTTGTGAACAATTGACATGTGGTTTAGTAGGTTTGTCCATGTTGTTTTGAGAATGTAATTTCTGTTTCTAGAAATGAGCCGAACCAATGGAGAAAAACTGTAGAATGTCTTAAATCCATGTTTCCAAGGTCTTAGAAATGCAATCGAACCAACAACCTAAAGATTTTCTTTTCTTTAAGAAATCATGTATGTCTCTGTTTGTCACGCAGAACAAAATAGCCGGAACCAACCAACAAATAACACGTGTGGGGGGGTGGGTGTTTGTTTGACTGGATATGTGCAAATTTGTTGCTATGAAATTGGTCTTAAATATCATTCTGCACTATTGAAAAGGTCTTTAAAAGTCTTAAATCTAAAACCCTGATAAAAGGTAATACAGTTAGCTATAGTTTTTACCTATTTAACCTAATATAAAAAAATAAAAACTTAGGAATCCTTTACATCCTGCAGAAGTTACGGTGGCAAAGTTGATGTATCAGCTTGATCATCTTCATTTTCTGTATCAGATTCGACCTTGAATTGAAATGAGGAAGTACCGATTACATTTTATCACCTGTCAGTACAATTGCTTGTGAACATTATGTTCCGAATAAATAGGAGGCGTTACATTTCCGTCAAACGCTTGCAGTATTCAACCAATCACTACGCACTGGTTGATCCCAAAACTTAATACCTTTATAAGGTTTATTTTTAGTATGGGAATTTTGACATTATTTTGTGTTTATATGTCCGTTTCAGTATAAGAAGGGGTGAAGGAGAACTATGGGTTACTTAACGTAAACCCGGGTTCTTTGATAGCAGAGTGAGGTGTTTCACAATGGGAATCGCTTTGGGCGTGACCAACTACGGAAGCTCTTATGACACCACGTCTCTCTCTGACCTCCACCTACGTCATTCTAGAAAGATTTCTTCCCGTCCCCGTGCAAGGAGGGAAGTGCTGGTGAAACACCTCACTCTGTTATCAAAGAACCCGGGTTTACGTTAAGTAACCCATAGTTCTTTTTCTAACTTCGCTGTGTTTCACTATGGGAGATATAGCCCACTCCCGAATTGCATCCACATACCTGCTATTTTCTATAGCCTTAAATGGGTACCGACGCTCCGGCTCCCAGCACCGCGTGTGCCAAGGACGGCTCGGACACGTCCAGTCTATAGAACCGCACGAAAGTGTGTGGCGTGGCCCAGCTTGCCGCCGAGCAGATGTCTCCAACGGCCCATGACGTAGCCATACCTCGTGTGGAGTGGGCTTTTAAGCCCTTAGGCGGCTGCAGGCCCCTGCAAACATAAGACAAGGATATAGCCTCCACAATCCAATGAGACAGCCGTTGATGCGATAACGGCTCCCCTTTCTGCGGAGTGGCCCATGACACGAATAGCTGATCACAAGACCTGAAACCCGCTGTCCTACTTACATACATATATAGTGCCCGAACCGGACACAATAAGTTCAGTTTCTTCTCCTCCAGGGAAGAGAACGGAGGAGGGTGAAAAGCTGCCAGCTCAGTAGATGGGCACCTATACGCTGAGTCTAACACCTTAGGCACGAACGCTGGGTTAGGACAGAACGCGACCTTTGTAAGCCCTGGAGCGAATTGCAGACAAGACGGGCTAACTGATAAAGCCTGTAAATCACTCACACGCTTTGCGGTTACCAAAGCTATGAGAAGCGCCGTTTTAAGAGAAAGATACTTTATCTAGCAGATCCTGTAGGAAGCACAATTAACTCTTACAGAGACTCGCCATTTATTGCTATAAAGGGAGCGAGTAGAGGGGGCTCTTGCATTCTGAATGGTGTGAATGACTGCGGACGGTAGACCAGCCGCATTCAAATTCCACCTCTCACGGGCCAAGCCCAAAGGGCTATTCTGTCCGGGTGAGGATGGTAAATTTCTCCCCCTGCCTGCGACAGAAGGTCCCTCCTGAGCGGGAGGGGCCACGGTTGCCCTGCTAACAGTTGAATTATCTTTGCCCCCCATGGTTTGGACGGCCAGCGCGGTGCTATTAGTATTAACGAAAGACACTGCTCCCTCACCCTGGCTAGAGTGGGGGAAATTAGACTCAGAGGAGGGAAAGCATACAGAAGTACTTCTGGCCATGGGTGGGCTAAGGCATCCACACCCAGAGGTGCATTTTCGTCCGTTAGCGAGAAATACAGAGGACACTGAGCGTTTTCTTGCGAGGCGAAGAGATCTACGGCAGCCTGACCGCATCTCTGCCATATCTGGGACACCACCTGGGGGTGGAGTTTCCACTCCCCGTACAATGGATTTCCCCTGGACAGCAAGTCCGCTCCCCTGTTTAAAATCCCCGGAACGTGAGTCGCTCTGAGGGATAAAAGCCTTGTATCGGCCCATACAATCAGCTTCTCTGCCAGCTGATCCAGAGGCAGAGAGCGTGTGCCTCCCTGTCAATTGATATAAGCCACCACCGTGGTGTTGTCTGTTTTCACCAGAACATGCTGGCTTTTGATGAAGCCCAAAAAATGTTTCAGTGCTAACCATACTGCCATCAACTCCAAATAATTTATATGTTTGTGAGTCAGCTGCGGAGGCCACAAACCGTTCACCGATCTGCCCCTTAAAGTCGCTCCCCACCCCAGCAATGACGCGTCCGTTGTCATAGTCACTCTCGATGACACCGCCCCTAAGGGAATCCCCGTCCTGAACGTCACGGGGCTTTTCCAGTGTCTGAGTGCTCTGACGCACGCGTGAGTGATAATCACCGGTCGGCCAAGATGCCGTCGAGAGCACAGACGCAAATGCGCGATCCAGCGCTGAAAATGTCTCATTTGGAGCAGTCCCAGCTGCACTACACAAATCACCGAGGCCATAACCCCAGCATTCGTAAGCATAGTCTGTACGGTACCACTTTCCCCATCTGAAAACGGTCGAGGCATTGTGTGAAAGACGCGATCCTCTCTTCTGTCAGTGTTACTCTGTACGAGAGGGAATCTATGTTGAGCCCCAGATAATTCGTCTGCTGAAAAGGCTCCAGTCGGCTCTTTATCATATTGATCTTGAACCCTAAATTGCCGAGGTGATTTAACACTATCTCCGCGTCTTTCACTGCTTGCTCTCTCGACGAAGAGCATATGAGATAATCGTCTATGTAAGACAATATTCTTATTCCCCTGTCCCTCAAAGGGAATACAGCTGCTTCCACACACTTGGTAAAAACCCTTGGGGCTAAAGACAGTCCGAATGGAATAGTTTCAAATTCGTAAGCTGTGCTTTGGTGTGCAAATCTGAGGAATTTTTTGTGAGAGGGGTAAATATCTATGTGAAAATAAGCGTCTGCCAGATCGACTGTCACAAACCAATCGTTTGGACGAATCGACCGACAGAGCACTCTGTGTGTTAACATTCTGAATGAATACTTTCTCAGGTGCTTGTTTAACACACGAAGGTCCAGAATAGGGTGGAGGGCTTTGCCTCCTTTCTTTGGGATAACGAAATAGCGGGAGTAAAAACCCTGACGGCTCTCCTCCTCGGGCACTACTCTGATTGCCCGTTTGTTTAACAGAGTATCGATTTCGACCGTCAGCGCTCGGGCCGATTCCCCCTGTGCTACTGACATCAAAATCCCATTGAACCGAGGTGGTTTCATTGCGAATTGAAGCCTGTTTCCCCTTGATATCGTTGCCAAGACCCACGGGTGAACTGCGCATGCGCGCCAATCTGTTATGCGGACCGAGAGAGGACCTCTGTACACTTCCGCCCCGCTGGCGTCCCACAGTGATGACGTCATCACAATCGCCGCGCGGGCTACGGCTGAAGGAGTGAGAACTCCCCCCAGTGGTGGGACAGGGGGAGCGCTTTTCATGCGATTCGAATTTTGAGAATCTTTTTTGTGTTTGGGACATATCGCCCTCGGCTGTTTGCCTGGTTGCGATAGTGGAATGTTTATTGTTATGTTTTCTGAATTCGGGGAGCATTTCGCCCTCGGCCCGTGGCCTGGATGCGAAAAAGCATTTTTTATTCTTAAATCCCCTGCACATAAAAACATTGGAGAACATATCGTGAGTGCTTGGTGACACTGAACACAATTTTGAGCTACCTCGTTTTTTAGAACTCGAGGAGAACAACTCAAACTGGCCCTTACTGAACTGAACACAATAGGGCCGTTTTCCCCCTTTCTTCTCTTCGCGGGCGGAGAGAGAAGGGCTGGGGAATAACTGTGTGTCAGGCCACACGCTTCTTCTTCCTCTCCTCTGGGTTTGCAGACGGTTTTTAGCCGCCACCGCCGCGTATGAATGCTTTCCCCACGGTCCAGGTCCAGCAGATCGTGGTCGCTGGCCTGTGTGTTGTCCACTGTGAGCCGGTCTTGGACCTCTATCACCCACAGGTCTCCCTCTCACGGCTGCTGCGAAGCCCTGCCGCACGGGTTGAGAGGCTGGTCGCGGCACTTGCTTGCGTGGCAAACAGAGGTTAAACGCCTCGTCCTCCTGTTTCCTGAGGGTGCTGGTTTCCCTCATTTTCTCAAGTGCAGGACCAAACAACCCCTTCGTAGGGTCGTACGTTGCATCCATCACCTCCGACACAGCCAATCCCATCACACGGCCGCAGCCCTGTACCGCGCCGCGGGAAGAGCGCAGAATTAAATCGTTCACCACGCAAATCTCGTCCCAGAGTATAGGGTTCGGTGCTCCCGAATCCAACTGGCTTCCCATCTCCTCCAAAATCTCTGGAGAGATTTAAAGTCACAGCGTTCAGTGAGCATATTGACTGCCCCGCATATTTATATGTTCTCTGATAAATAGCAGCGGTTAGCCGATCCATTTTTCCCGGCAGCGAAATCTGCGAGGAGGCAGGGATTGAACGCCGACTCGGATGGAGGTGAAAAGCCACTGAAGACTCTACCGATGGGGGTCCGGCCAACCCCAGCTCCCCCATCCCCTGAATCTCCACCATGGAATGTCCCTTGGTGGGGAGCTTGCTCTTAAAGGGGGTATCCCAATAACGGGACATTTCCTTCATGCAAGCCGGCACAGCGGGCAAAAGTTGTCTCGCAGCAGTCTGAGCAGGCGGCAGCCTTTTCCCGTCATAAAGGTCCCTCTCAGTCCCTCCGGCATCTTTTGCCGCGGGCCAAGGAAGGCCTAGTTTAGCGAATGACGTAGGTGGAGGTCGACCTGACAGATATAGGCAGGGCGGAGCCTGGTCACGGGTCGATCTGTCTGTCAGAGACAGACGTGGTGTCGTAAGAGCTTCCGTAGTTGGTCACGCCCAAAGCGGTTCCCATAGTGAAACACCGAGCGAAGTTAGAAAAATAACTTTCAAGTTTAGTATTTTGTGCTCTGACTCTCTTGGCACGTGCATCTCTACAACCTGTGAGACCTGAAGGCTTTTAGTTATTATTCTTCATGAAAGCTGATTTGATGCACGTTTTGCTTCTATCAATATAAACTTACAAATAAATAGCATTTATCTTCATGTATAACATTTTGTATTTTTTGCAGTATTGTTAGAGAGCTTTATACAATAGTTCAGTGCTTAAAGTTTAAACACATGTTTCCTTCATAAGTTTCACATTTATAGAATACACACAAACACATTTCGTTATGTTTGCTGTTTTTTACCTTATCCGGGGAAATTCTTGTATTCTGCATATTTATTTCAGTTGCAGGATTGAGAGCTTCACTCGTCTGCTCTTTCGGTCCTTCCTGCGAATTACGTCTTTGGGTGCGGAAGCACTTATAGATAAGTGAAGGACGGGACACGAAAATGAGTGAATGAATGCGCAGGTTACCCAATATAACATTTCTGAGCATTAATTTTATAATATGCAAAGATTATATAGGCTATTGATCAGTTGGGCAGTCGCTCTAAAATGTGACCATTTAGTCTAGAGCCCTGTACATGCTAAAAAACAAATACCCACACACAGGCGTTATTATTCTGCTACTGTTCATTTCATTAGATTTCAGTGAGTTTTGAGCTTTATTTAAAATGTCATGATTAACACCTCAGTGAGGAACTACATTATCAATAATTCTGTCATCAGTCCTTTTATAGTCTGGATATTTCCCAATAATAATTTTATATTTGTTGTCACTGGTCATTGTCTACAGTAAATTAGATATTTTCACATATTTGTGTAATGTGTGTGTAGGGTGGAGATGTGTTAACAGTGGATATGAACAGATATTCAGATGCGTCTACAGCGCTGGACTCTACAGCTGTGGTACGTACACATTTTTAATTATGACACATGTATAAATGTGACTATTACACTTTACTAATAGTACAGAAACACAACATGTAGATATAAATGACACAATGATTATGATCACTGAACTGAATCCACTGTACTGTGACTCTCTGTCACACATCAGTTCACATGTGTTATCGTCAGGTTGTTCTGATGTGTCTAAGTGGTCGTTGTCACGGCTACATGTCTGTTTCTGTGGCTGTGTGCTAGTGTTTATTTGTGTGTGCAGGAGCAGACGGCTGGGGGGGATGTCACATGTGACAGGGATGTGAACGCAGACAAATCAGCAGCAAACATCGGCAAACTCTGCAAGGCCGAGTCTCAGACAGACTTCTAGGTAGCACGTCCATCCTTTGCACGACTCCAATCCTCTTGTTATCATTCTATCTCTCCGAAAGCTGTTTCATCCTATAATAATCAGAACTGTTTGATCAGAACAAGGATGATTAGAATTTTTCTATGTTAAACATTCACATTCACTCAGGCGGCCCCTCGGAAGAAGACGTGGAAGAGGAGACCATGACCCCGTCAGCAGCTGCGGCAGAAGCGGCCACTGCCAGCCATCGAACCACCTCCCGAGGGGGAGAAGATGCAGATCACACCCCTAGTCCCCGTCACTGTCCCTGGGGATTGGCTCAAGCGGCAAATGATTCGAGTTTCGAGGCATCCTCTCAACCTTAGTCAGAGGCAGGGATGCTCCCGTACTGTGGGCCGAGGTCGCCAGCCTGGTTACGAGTCCGACTCACTAACCATTGTCACTTTCGATGGTTCGGGGCCCCCGTGTCGAGGTATTTTTCCATAGTTAAGATTTTTACTAAGTTTTAGCATGCTCTTTTGAACACGGAAATGCTTCTGGCCACTTTGAGAATTACCAAAAGATATTTCAGATTACCTATTGGTGGCATGTGCGTGATATCAACTTGCACATGTTGGAAGGGTGCTTCCATATATGACAAGGCATCGTGCTTGATTGAATTGTCCGGATTTACCTGAGCACATGTCCAAATGAGTTTTGCGGTTTTATGTACATCGGCAATGCAATATAATTGATTAAATGCTTGAACCACTTTTGCACAACTGGTGTGAGACAAACCGTTATAATGTTTAATAAGGATAACAGGATGCTGACCTACCCTGTTCATACCTTACAATCCCTTCTTTATCTGGAGCACAGCCATTTTTGCTCCATGTGTTCGTTGACTTTGCAGGATTTTGATGTCAATATCTGGTACATTAGTTATGTGCACTGTGATGGCTACCTGTTTTATCAGAGAGGACCATCTATCCATGGATTCATTGACTTTTGTTTTGACTGGGTTATAATTGGCAGGGACTAAACTTTCAATAGTCGGAGTGATAACTGCCTAGATATTTAAAGCCATTGATTGCAATGGAAAATGGATTCCTAATCTGTGATTGGTTCCTTTCTTGGGTATTTAAAAACAGTATTGATGATTGGCATTATTTACTTTATAACCAGAGAACTTTCCAAATCTATCAATAACTTTTAATA
Source organism: Triplophysa dalaica (assembly GCF_015846415.1). Taxonomy (NCBI): domain Eukaryota; kingdom Metazoa; phylum Chordata; class Actinopteri; order Cypriniformes; family Nemacheilidae; genus Triplophysa; species Triplophysa dalaica. The sequence continues at coordinate 332,925 of NW_026622639.1, read as the reverse complement.
ATGCTGGTACAGATCTCTCAAGATTTGTCAGTGGAAGAATAGTGTCGTTTGTGTATAATGCTATTCGATGGTCACAATCCTTTATTTTAATGCCATTGATAGAGTGGTTAATTCTAACCGTGATTGCTAAAGGTTCTAATGCTAGGATAAAGAGCATTGGTGACAAAGGTCTTAATGTTGTATTATTGGTCCTCACTTCAGCTGTTGGTTTAAAATATAAAATATTGATTCAGCGCAGAAATGAATCTCCAAAGCCAAAACCTCATTCATGTAAAGCCATTCTACCCTATAGAACGCTTTTTTAGGATCAAGTGATAGGATACACGAGTCAGGAGCTTCCCTTTTTTCCTCCATGATATTTAAAATTCACATAATGTTATGGGTAGCCTGGCCGTTCTTAATAAATCCATTTTGGTTTGAAACTATTAGAGATGGGACACATTTTTCTAATCTAGTAGCCAAATTTTCTGCGTCTGTGTTGAGTAAAGAAATTGGTCTGTATGACTCACATTTGGTAGGTGGATTGTCAGGTTTCAAAATTAAAGAAGTTAAAGCACTTCTCAGTGTTGGGGGTAGGTAACCATTTTTAAATGATTCTGGACCAACAAATTTTTTTTTTAAACATCTTGTATATATCGATTGGCAGACCGGGGCCGGCTGTTCTAACATCATTGAGATAGAGTCCAAGATTTTGTGTTCTTCAAGTGTCTAGATAGTTATTATCCTCATCTGATATAAGCGGGAACTGAAGGTCATTAAGAAAATGTGTTTGATCTTCAGTATAAGGTGCTGATTCAGATTTATATAAATCTTTATGAAATGAAACAAAGGTTTTATTTATTTCTAAGGGATTAGATATTGTTTCTCCATTCGGAGTTTGAATACTATTAATGGCATTTTCTGAATTACATTTTTATCTGCCAAAGTTATAATTTTGCTGCCCTTTCATTTCACAATCATTTCACCATGCTCTTAAAATGATTGTTTCAATGTTATTAAACTGTTTTCAGCCTTTGTTATGGAGAGGGTATTATACTGAGCTCTAAGTTTAAGAAGTTTATGATGTATAGTATTTGAAGTGTCTAAATAGGCGCTTTCTTCTGGAAGCTTAATTTCTTTTTCCAATTTAAATGTATTGGTTTTGGAGCTTGTGAAGGAAATTATCTGGCCTCTAATATATGCCTTAAATGCTTCGCACCTCACAGTAGCTGATGTTTCATCTTTATTCTCTTTGAAAAATTATCTGTCTGAACTCGAATTCTGCGAAATCCGGATCTTTTGATCATTTCGGATGGAGACGCCTTCGGTAGATTTCACTAATATCATTTATTGAATTATAAGTTAATGCAACTGGACCATGATCCGAGATTACAATAGGATCATATTGGCACCTTGCTACTCTTGGAATCAGTTAATTAGAGATTGAAAAATAGTCAATACGTGAATGACCCTTCGTCACTGTAGAACAACATGATTATGTTCTTTTATTAGGGAACAATGTTCTCCATGGATCAGACAGATTTAGTTATTTTATATAGTCCCATATCTTTTTCCTAGTCTGAGTGTGTGTTGTGTCAAATCCTGTTGATCGATCAAGTTTAGGAGATTATGTGCAGTTGAAATCTCCTGCAGTTATCAATTTACCTTGTAAGAAGGACAACAGAAGAAAAAGTTATCAAAAAAGCTTGGACAATCTGTATTAGGGCCGTACACATTTGCCAGAGTAATTACTTCATTAAAAATCGAGCCTTGAATTATTACTTAACATCCGGATGTGTCCTGTAAAACCTTGGATATATGTAATGGGACTGAAATGTGTACTGGTCATTAACCCCCTGGAGTGAGAAGAAAATAAAGCTGAATAAATTTGTCCTTTCCAGCGTCTTCGTATTGGTGTAAGGTCATTTGTTGTTACAGTGGGTATGGTGAGTATTCAGAGCTCCTTACATTTTTCACTCGTTGTTATTTTAAAGCCATTTGCTAAAATCATTTAAGTTCATTTTTTTTCCTCATTAATGTACAGACAGCACCCCATAATGACAGAGAAACACAGAATTGTTGACATTTTTGCAGATTTATTCAAAAAGAAAAACTGAAATATAGTAAGTATTCAGACCCTTTGCTCAGTATTTAGTAGAAGCACCCTTTTGATTTAATACAGCAATGAGTCTTTTTGGGAAAGATGCAACAAGTTTTTCACATCTGGATTTGCATCTGGATCTGGATCCTCTGCCATTACTCCTTGCAGATCCTCTCCAGTTCTGTCAGGTTGGATGGTAAACGTTGGTTTAGGTCTCTCCAGAGATGCTCAATTGGGTTTAAGTCAGGGCTCTGGCTGGGCCATTCAAGAACAGTCACAGAGTTGTTGTGAAGCCACTCCTTTGTTATTTTACCTTTGTGCTTAGGGTCATTGTCTTGTTGTAAGGTAAACCTTCCACCCAGTCTGAGGTCCTGAGCACGCTGGAGAAGGTTTTCGTCCAGGATATCCCTGTACTTGGCCACATTCAACTTTCCCTAGATTGCAACCAGTCGTCCTGTCCCTGCAGCTGAAAAACACTCCCACAGCATGATGCTGCCACGACCATGCGTCACTGTTGGGACTGTATTGGACAGGTGATGAACAGTGCCTGGTTTTCTCCTCACACACCGCTTAGAATTAAGGCCAAAAAGTTCTATCTTGGTCTCATCAGACCAGAGAATCTTATTTGTCACCATCTTGGAGTCCTTCAGGTGTTTTTTTAGCAAACTCCATCCGGGATTTCATGTGTCTTGCACTGAGGAGAGGCTTCCGTCGGGCCACTCTGCCATAAAGCCCCGACTGGTGGAGGGCTGCAGTGATGGTTGACTTTCTACAACTTTCTCCCGAATGCATCTCTAGAGCTCAGCCACAGTGATCTTTGGGTTCTTCTTTACCTCTCTCACCAAGGCTCTTCTCCCCGATAGCTCAGTTTGGCCGGACGGCCAGCTCTAGGAAGGGTTCTGGTCGTCCCAAACGTCTTCCATTTAAGGATTATGGAGGCCACTGTGCTCTTAGGAACCTTAAGTGCAGCAGAATTTTTTTTTTGTAACCTCGGCCAGATCTGTGGCTTGGCAAAATTCTGTTTCTGAGCTCTATGCCAAACAATCTACGCAGCCCAACATTAAGTTGAACGCGTCTGTTCCTGAAGTCACAATTTAGCCTCTTCAGATGTTTTGTCAGAGTTGGTGCTAAACTCTGCAGGAAAATAGATGTTGTGGGCCAGAGTTGAGAAGCACTGCTGTAAATGCAGTTTAATATGCTCAAGGTGTTCATGTGTGTCTCCTCTCATGACTGTTCTTTGAGGGAATGTCTCACTCCAGCTCACAAAGATCGGGAGTTTGCACAGTCAGCCGAGAGAAAATGTGTTATGTCACTTTCATTCATAAATGCAAAAAAAACGAATACACACACGTTATTATTCTGCTGCTGTTCATTTCATTAGACTTCTGTCACGGAACAGAAAGACTCAGATGCAGGATCGAGCAAAAAAAAAAGGATTTAATGTCAACACAAAAAAGGATAACAGAAAAACAACAGAGCACTCCGAGTGTCTGCCTTAGCTAACAGTAGACCGAGGGCAAAGCCGAAGGACATCCGACCAGCAGCCCTCAAGGTAATCTCACTGTCCTGAATGATCAAAAAGTTACTTCCTCTGCTGATGGCCCTGGACAAAAAGATAGAGTAGAATAATCCTTAACTTGTTAGGGATCACACAACATAGTCCAGCGGTGAACAATACAGACACCATACACATAGAATACAAGATATACCCACACAGACCAAACACAAAGACAGGTTTAAATAGAAGACGGTAACTAGTAACAGGTGTGGGTTGAATGGGTCTGGGGAGCAGCAATCAGCTAATGGCTGCCCAGCCGAGTGAAATCAAAAGAACAGGCATAGAGCGTGACAGAATCCCCCCCCCCAGGATGCCCCCTGGCATCAACGTAAACTACTCACGAGAGCGGAGAAACTGACCAATGAGAGCGCGGTCCAGTATGTCGCGAGCCGGAACCCAGCATCTCTCCTCCGGACCATATCCCTCCCAGTCTACTAAATATTGATGGCCTCTACCCCGTCGCCTCACGTCGAGGAGCCGTCGTACAGTGTAGGCGGGCGACCCCTCGATGAGTCTAGGGGGCGGAGGGGCGGATGTTAGGGGTTGGAGAGGGGAGTGAACGACAGGCTTAACCTTGGATATATGGAACACCGGGTGAACCCTTTTGAATGTGGGGGGTAGTTTGAGCCGAACCGTCACAGGGTTGAGAATCCTGGTGATAGGGTAGGTACCGATAAATTTGGGTCCCAGTTTACGTGCTGGCAGTTTTAGAGGCAGGTCGGAGGTGGATAACCAAACCTTCTGTCCGCGCACGTAAAGTGGGGGTTTAGAGCGGTGGCGGTCAGCTGACGCCTTGTTCCGTTTGCTCGTACGAACGAGGGCTCGTCTAGCGATCCTCCATGTGCGGAGGCATCTACCGATGAAAGCGTGAGCAGAAGGGACGGTGGCGTCAGTTTCTTGTGATGGGAATAACGGGGGTTGGTAGCCTAAACAGCACTGGAAGGGCGATAATCCCGTAGACGACACCGGGAGAGAGTTGTGAGCGTACTCGACCATAGCCAGTTTGGAACTCCAAGACAGCGGTTCCGCTGAAGCCACGCAACGCAGAACCCTCCTGAGGTCCTGATTAGCTCGCTCAGACTGGCCGTTAGTCTGCGGATGGTAACCGGAGGATAAGCTAGCTGTCGCCCCCAGAAGCCGACAAAACTCTGTCCAAAATTTGGATGTAAATTGAGGACCTCTGTCTGAAACCACGTCCGCCGGGAGGCCGTGAATACGGAAGACGTGATCTAAGACAATGGTCGCTGTCTCCCTCGCTGATGGTAATTTAGGGAGGGGAATAAAATGCACCGCCTTCGAGAACCTGTCCACCACCGTGAGAACCACAGTGTTGCCACGGGACGGAGGAAGCCCCGTGACAAAGTCAATGGCGATGTGGGACCAGGGTCTCGAAGGGGTGGGCAGCGGCCGGAGAAGTCCTGCCGGGGGGCGATTGGAACTCTTGCTAACAGCACAGATAGGGCAGGCCAAAACAAACTCACTAACATCCCGCGCCATGGACTGCCACCAAAACCGCTGCTTGACCAGGGAAAGAGTGCGATTAGCTCCTGGGTGGCAAGCAAGACCGGAGGAGTGCCCCCACTGGAGGACACTGGTTCGAACTGACCGTGGAACAAACAACAAGCCCTCTGGGCAATCACCAGGAACAGGGACGCCCCTCAACGCGTCGCGGACCTTCGACTCTACCTCCCAGGTGACCGCCGCAACCACTCGGCCAGGGGTTAGGACAGGCACCAGGGAGGAACAGGCATTATGGGGTTCAAACATCCGCGAAAGCGCATCTGGTTTGCCGTTTTTACTACCCGGGCGATAGGAGATGGTAAAATTAAAACGCCCAAAGAAGAGAGCCCAGCGGGCCTGCCGGGAATTTAATCTTTTAACGGATCGGATATATTGTAAATTCTTATGGTCAGTCCAAACCAGAAAAGGAACCTTAGTGCCCTCCAGCCAGTGGCGCCACTCCTCCAGCGCCAACTTGACAGCCAACAACTCCTTATTCCCGATGTCGTAGTTCCGCTCCGAAGGGGTAATGCGGCGGGAGAAGAACGCGCATGAGTGCACCTTGTCGTCAGTGGGGGAACGTTGGGACAATATCGCCCCCACTCCTGTCTCAGAGGCATCCACCTCCACAATAAACTGGCGGGATGGATCAGGGTTGCGGAGGATGGGAGCAGAGACAAAGAGGCTCCTTAACCTGACAAAAGCCTTCTGAGCTTGTTCTGACCAAGAAAATTTTCTAAGAGTGGAGGTGAGATTAGTCAGAGGCAGGGCGATTTGGCCAAACCCTCGAATGAACCGCCTGTAGAAATTGGCAAACCCCAGAAAACGCTGGACAGCTCTACGATTCTCTGGGGTGGGCCAATCTGCAACAGCTTCTACCTTGGTGGGGTCCATTCGAATACCCTCTGGCGACAAGATAAACCCGAGGAACGGAACCGACTGTGCATGGAACTCGCACTTCTCCACCTTAGCGAATAAGCGATTCTCTAGCAGCCGACGTAGCACTCGCCGAACGTGCTGGACATGATCCCGTTCGTTCTGAGAAAAAACTAAAATGTCGTCGAGGTAGACGAAAACAAAGCGGTTTACCATGTCCCTGAGCACGTCATTGACGAGTGCCTGGAAAACCGCGGGAGCATTCGATAGGCCGAAAGGCATAACCCTATATTCGAAATGGCCTGTAGGGGTGTTAAAAGCGGTCTTCCATTCGTCCCCCTCTCTAATTCTAACTAGATTATAAGCATTGCGCAGGTCTAACTTAGTAAAAATGGTAGCCCCCTGCAAGAGTTCAAAAGCTGAAGACATCAGAGGCAAGGGGTGGCTATTCTTAACCGTGATGTCGTTCAGCCCACGATAATCTATGCAGGGGCGGAGTGACCCATCCTTCTTCTCCACAAAGAAAAACCCCGCCCCAGCTGGAGACGAAGAGGGACGAATGTGTCCGGCTAAGAGAGAGTCACTTATATATCTCTCCATGGCCTCCCCCTCGGGGCCAGAGAGCGAATAAAGGCGCCCCTTAGGTGGAGAAGTACCAGGCAACAAGTCAATAGCACAGTCATACGGGCGGTGCGGAGGGAGAGATGACGCTCGGGACCTACTGAACACCGCTCTCAGGTCATGGTAAACTGCTGGCACCCCAGTCAGGTTAACCGGTTCCTCCTGTAACACAGGGACAGACATTAGAGGGGACAAAGCAGATGATAAACACTGAGACAAACAAAAAGAACTCCATTCTACAACAACATGGTTAATCCAGTCAATGAGGGGGTTGTGCTTAGTAAGCCAGGTATGGCCTAACACAATGGGAGCGGAGGGAGAGTGAATAAGGAGGAACTGGATCTCCTCTGTGTGGTTGCCAGAAGTGGTTAGCAACACAAGTCCGGTAATGGAAGTGATCTCTGTTAGGGGGGTACCACAGAGGGTTCTGGCAGCGATGGCGTCAGTTAGAGGCACGATGGGAATATTCCAGCAACGAGCCAGTTCGATGTCCATGAAGTCCCCCTCCGCCCCAGAGTCAATGAGAGCCTTGACTGAGTGACTCACCCCCCCCGACCGGAGGACGGCCGTAAGAGTAGTCCGATCACTAGAGGAACAAGGAGCAGCGGTCACGCTTACCCTGCGCGGCATCGGTAGGGCGGGAAGTTGCTTCCGTAGTTGGCAGGCCGTAACGACATGCCCAGCCTCTCCACAGTAGAGGCACAAGCCGTTGGAGATACGATGAAGCCGCTCCTGAGCTGAGAGATGGGCTCGGCCAATCTGCATAGGTTCCTCCTCAGCGAAGGCGAATCGAGGAGGCGTTACAATCCTGGTTGTGGGTGGCGCCCCGTAGTTCTCCCTCGCCTCAGTCCTTTGGCAGTGTTGAGACCGGAGCCCCATGCGGAAGTCAATCCGCGTAGCAAGATCCACCAAGCCATCGAGTGTAGCGGGGAGTTCTAGCGAGTAAATCTCGTCCTTAATGTGCTCCGCCAACCCATGGAGGAAATGGTCCCACTGCGCTTTCTCATTCCAGCCACACGAGGAGGCGAGTGTGCGGAACTCGATGGCGTACTCCGACACCGACCTTGGACCCTGACGAAGAAGCGACAGTGCTCGAGCCGCCTCGTTGCCCAACGCCGATCGGTCGAAAACCTTGCGCAACTCCTGAGAGAAACTGTCGTAGGAGTTACAGCACTCCTTATTATTGTCCCACACCGCTGTTCCCCACTCCCTGGCGATGCCAGCCAGGTGCATGATCACAAAAGCAACCTTGGACTGTTCAGTGGAGAAGCAGGAGGGCTGCAATGAGAAAGTCATGGAGCATTGTGACAAAAAGGAACGACAGACGGTGGGCTCACCAGCGTAAGGAGTAGGAGGATTAAGACGTGGTTCCGCACGGCGTGTCACAGACGCCTCTGCCATGACTGGAGCAGCGCTCGCTGGAGACGCCGGTGGAGTGGCCTGGATCAGGTCGAGGCGTTGGGGGATGTTGGCAAGCTGCTGCGCCAGGTTAGTTATACCCTGGCGGATCTCCCCGATCTCGTCCTGTTGGCGTCCCAAACGTGAGCCCTGTTGAGCAATGGCCCGGCGGATCTCTAGGTCCCCTGCTGAGTCCATGTTTGGTGGGTATATTCTGTCACGGAACAGAAAGACTCAGATGCAGGATCGAGCAAAAAAAAAAGGATTTAATGTCAACACAAAAAAGGATAACAGAAAAACAACAGAGCACTCCGAGTGTCTGCCTTAGCTAACAGTAGACCGAGGGCAAAGCCGAAGGACATCCGACCAGCAGCCCTCAAGGTAATCTCACTGTCCTGAATGATCAAAAAGTTACTTCCTCTGCTGATGGCCCTGGACAAAAAGATAGAGTAGAATAATCCTTAACTTGTTAGGGATCACACAACATAGTCCAGCGGTGAACAATACAGACACCATACACATAGAATACAAGATATACCCACACAGACCAAACACAAAGACAGGTTTAAATAGAAGACGGTAACTAGTAACAGGTGTGGGCTGAATGGGTCCGGGGAGCAGCAATCAGCTAATGGCTGCCCAGCCGAGTGAAATCAAAAGAACAGGCATAGAGCGTGACAACTTCTCTGTGATTTGTGCTTTATTTGAAAGGTCAGGATTAATAACTGTAGTGGTTTTAGATGAATGTTAAAATACCCAGATAGCAGACCAACAATGTGTCATTGTTTTTTTATCATGTTTGCACCCTAGAATAACGTTATTTTTAATGATGAATAAAAGATCAAGGTGGGCATGAATTCAATTCTAGTTCAATTGAATTTCAATCACTCTTTTAACAGTGAACTATGATTGAAAAAAGATTAGATCAATCTTACTTTATTTACAGCAAGATTCTACTCCATTAAATCATAGACAGTATGTTGTGTATTCTTTAGTTTTTATAGGAGAGGATGTTGGCAGAGGTAGAAAATTACACTTTTTGAGTATCTGTACTGTGATGGTTTTGTATTGTAAACTTGTATTTCCAGTATTCTTATATGACCAGTATTCAGTACCAGTTCAAGATTGAAACGCATTTGCAAGGATCAGACATATTTGGTGATCAAATACTTAATAAAAAATCTCATGTTATTAATTGAAATCAACCATTTTACTAATAAAAAATGAAATGTATTTCAAACTCTACATTGGACTTAAAAATGTGTCCAAATATTAGTCTTTGAACATTCACTGCATTTATTAGCCGTCTCAAGCTCTCACATTCACATGTGTGTGTACTGACGAAAGTCCTGTTTGTTCCCGAAAGTCAAATTTTTTAATAATCAATTATTTTGATTTGTGTGTTGGAGAAAGAAGTAAACTCCACTTTTAAATGTTACTTTGGTTGATATGGGATTTTCATAGAGCTGAATTGTATTTCAAAAAATGTCCGTCTATTATAATGATGACATCATTTCATGTCTCTTTGTGTTTAAGACCGTTCTCCAGACGTGGACAACTATTCTGAAGACGATGACAGTTATTCTTCAGCAGTGTTGGGGGTAACGCGTTACAAGTAACGTGCGTTACGTAATAACATTACTTTTCTGGAGTAACGAGTAAAGTAATGCACTACTTTTTAAATTTACACATTAATATTTGAGTTACTTTTTACACATTTAGAAATATCATCAGCAAAATCTCTGTGACAGGGAAAAGGCCGGGAGTCGTGCTGCCCGATCGTAAAACCTTTGCAAGCTTTTTGGATAATGCATATATGGAAATGGAGACCGAACTAAAGAAAACTTTTGCCGACTTGGAATATGTTTCAACCACTGCAGATCTATGGACTGCTCAGAATAAAAGTTTTCTGGGAATTACAGTACACTGGATAGATCCTGCTACTCTGCATCGGAAAAAAGCTGCAATCGCCTGCAGACGATTTCGTGGGAGACACACGTACGATACCATCGCAGCGGAGTTAGAGCAAATTCACATCTCATATGCTCTTTGTGGTAAGATAACTGCCACGGTCACTGACAATGGCTCGAACTTTGTCAAAGCTTTCAGAATGTTTCAAGCTGACGATGATAATGAAACCGAGAATGATGAAGACGAGGTCATATTTACGGACTTGCACGCAGTTTTACGAGATGACATTGAGTCCAGCGAACGGTATGTTCTCCCTCCACATCACCGGTGTGCATCGCACACCCTTAACCTTATATGCTCGAACGACATAGTTCAATTTTTGACGCTTTAAATGTTAAGACCCTGAACTTATTTCATAATGGCAACAAGTATTAGACTCATTATTACAATGGATAGTGAACTCACTTTATATAGATTACTCGACCCACACAATAAGTACAAAAGTAAAAAACACATTACTTTCCATAATCTGTAATGTTTATTGTTCTTTTATATAGCATGCATAGCTATGGGATTAGGAAGTTCTCTGAATATAATATTATTCTATATTATTATTCAATGTATAGCCTATGTGTTTTTAAAAGAAAATGAAGGTGCTTGACTTGTATAGGCTGTTGTTGAATATATTACGGCTTTAAACACTAGTTCAATAACATCTCAGTCAAAAAAAAACACCTGTAAGACCTGAGAGAGATCAAGCCTCAGCCAGGTAAGAAAAAGTAACTGAAAAGTAACGCAAAAGTAACGTACCATTACTTTTCATAAAAAAGCAACTAAGTAACGCAATTAGTTACTTTTTTGGGAGTAACTAAATATTGTAATGCATTACTTTTAAAAGTAACTTTCCCCAACACTGTTCTTCAGAGCAGGAGGTCAGTGATGATGCCGTTCAGGGTCAGGTCAGCACTTCTCATTATGTCAATCATCACAACAAAAATCCACTGCAGTTTATTATTGTATTCTATGTTTCTGTCAGAATAAATACTGTCTTGTGTGTTAACAGTGGATATGAACAGAAGTTCAGATGCGTCTATAGCGCTTCACTCTACAGCTGTTGTAAGTACACATTTTTAATTATGACACATGTATAAATGTGACTATTACACTTTACTAATAGTACAGAAACACAACATATAGATATAAATGACACAATGATTATGATCACTGAACTGAATCCACTGTACTGTGACTCTCTGTCACACATCAGTTCACATGTGTTATCAGCAGTTTGCATCTGATGTGTCTAAGTGGTCTTCATCACGGCTACATGTCAGTTTCTGTGGTTGTGTGCTAGTGTTTATTTGTGTGTGCAGGAGCAGACGGCTGGGGGGGATGTCACATGTGACAGGGATGTGAACGCAGACAAATCAGCAGCAAACATCAGCAAACTCTGCAAGGTTGAGTCTCAGACTCCTAGGTAGCACGTCCATCCTTCTACTCCAATCCTCTTTTTATCACTCTATCTCTGAAAGATGTTTCATCCAATAATAATCATAGCTGTTTGATCAGAACAAGGATGATTAGAATTTTTCTATGTTAAACATTCACTCAGGCGGCCCCTCGGAAGAAGACGTCGAAGAGGAGACCACGACCCCGTCAGCAGCTGCGGCAGAAGCGGCCACTGCTAGCCATCGAACGAATCGATCTTCCTTTTATACCCGTATGTACGGGGCGGAGACTGGCGAGGGCGGGCCATTGGCCAATCCCCATTGGCATTTTAGTTTTATCTCGGAGATGATAGGTTCTCAGAACACAACACAATGTCGAGAGACTGACTGAAGGGGAACTGAAGTTAGTTTCCCAAACATTCACACTGTTCATTGGTTCAGTGTAAAGTGGTTTTCCTTTAACAGGTGACAGCATCTATTAACAATCTCCAACTGCGATAATACAGACTTTTCCAAATGCTGAATAATCTGACAAACCTGTTTGTTTAATTTGTCTCAATCTACCATGAACATATGCAAGACGTTTATGATCAACCATTGAAATTTCATCAATTATAAATAGTTGCAGTTTTCCACGTTTTGCTCTCAAGGAATATTTTTTTTTCATTTCAAAGTGGTACGTATGGCAGTGAAGCGTTTGTTCCGATAGAGAAAGTGCTGTGGATTGTAGCAGCCTTTATATTATAAGCAGCAACACCAGTGGGCGCTGTTAACAGCACATGTGTCTCATCTGGATTCTCTGACAGCTTTGAAAGGATGCGACTGCTTTCATTATTGTCTGCATGTTCAGCTTGAATGCTACCAGTCAGAATAAAAACAACTTTTGTTGAGCCCGCTTTAAGTCTCATGTTAGTCAATCTATAAACACTCTCTTGAGCTGACACCTCTCGATCATGTAAATACACACTTCCAAGTTTTCTTAAAGCCTGTTTTGCATTTCCTCTTCTATTTTATTCATAGGCTTAATCCAACTTTCATTATAGTCCACAACTAAATACCACTTGTTATGTTCTTTTAAGTATGCCAGTGCTGCTTGAATGTCAAATATTCTCTTAAATTTGACTCAAATCATCATTTTCTGATCTTGGTAAGACATTCACAACATCTGTTACATTAGATGGAACACAAGTCACTGGTCCATGAACACCATTCTGTCCTCCACGTGGTAAAGCCAGCATCTTCATGAATGGAATGTGCTTTGCTATTAGATGTTGCTCAAGAGAATTTAAACAGCTTAATTCAGCAGGAACAGGATCCAGATCAAGATTATTTGCTACACTTTCAGCAGGAATTTTACCTTCAGAAATCTTTCTATCACATGTGTGCAAATCCACAGAGATGCAGCAGGGCTGTTTTTATAAACACAGTCTTCAGTACAGTCTTCACAACACTTATGTAGATAATTCAGTGTTACACATTTTTCTGCAATATTTCCAGCATGGGCTGATTTTTCTAAATATGTATTTAAAATAAAGGTCAAATAAATAAAATAAAATAAAGCAACACTGGTGGCATACTGAACAAACATATTCAGGACCTGTAGAGATTTTTTCTTTAAACTGTTCAATCACACAGTCAATCTCTTTTCTTTTAATCTTAGCATTTTTATATTTCTGTGTGTTGTAGTCAATCACCATATTTCTGTGTATTTCATTCTGACTGTATTTGTCAGAACTCTTCTTTTTGACAATTTCTCTGTGTTCTGGATTGGTTATATACATCTGTAAGCTATATTGTTTCAAAGAGTCATGATGCTCCTCATTTGATTTGTATTTATCTATACTGTATTTTTCAACATGTTCTTGATGCTCTTGATTTTGCTTGTATTTTTTAGTTCTAGATTTTAGCAGTTTCTCTTTGTAAGTCTTAAATCTTTAATCATCTGTTTTAAGTCCTCATTACTGCTTGTATAGCCATACCAGGAGCCTTGTCTGACTGCTGCAAATATGTTATGATGGATTTTCAACATGCATCAAAACTTTTAAATGCTCTAACCAGTGCCTTGTCTAGAGACACTAAAACACCAAAGTAGCCACTTGTTGTTACAACATTATTTTTTTGAAAAGGACAATCATTCAGTGTATGTGTCTTAGGCAGCTTCTCAACATATATGTATCCATTGATGTCATTGATGAGCATCTCCTTGATGGAAAGAGCCTGTGATGTAGGGTTTCTGTGGACAGAAATCAGAAACGGCATTCATGTTCATATTACAATCCTGCTGTCACTTTGGATCAGGCTTAGGCCCATTGTGTTCACTTATTTCTGCCAATTCTTTTAAGAGGTGTCAGAGCCTCTTCCGCATCAGCAGGAATCCTGTCCGCGGTCCTCTTCTCAGTTGCCCCACAACGCCTTGATATTTTGTCCTTTGCATACAAACTTTTTTTCAGTCTAATTAACAAACACAATACATAATTGATATTTCACATTATTACAAGGCATTATATTTTTAATAACTAAATTGTATTTGACTCCGTTTCGTTTAGTCTTTAGAATAGATATTTTTTGACAAGCAACAACTTTTAGTTTGAAATGTTTTGATCATAAGACTATTACTAAACTAATAACATATTATAACCTGACAACTATTCAGATATAACATACAGCCAGTCATAACATCCACAACGCAGAAGTAATACAATAAATATGTAATAACACAATAAAATGACTCTACATTGTACATGATTTACAATAAATGTTTATTATGGAGTGAATAATGGAACTGCAGTTATATGTAAAGATGCAGCAAACCCTGGTGCAAAGATGCTATTACATTTTCATAAGCAAGTAAACATTGATCATATGATTATAGGAGAATGCATAAAAAAGTTTTATTTAGTCTTTGTGTCCTTTTAAAAGCTTGAAAGTATAACTTTGTTTACATTTTGATATGAAACAGTAACATTACAACATAGGGATGTAACGATTCAATCAGCTCACAATGCGATTTATTCAGGGTTTATTATTACAAAATAAGTTGTAACAAATTAGAAATGAACAACTTCTCTCGCATAATTTCTTTATTGCTTCACGTTTCTTTGTATTATAAAATAATGTTTTATTTCAAATAACAAAACTAAACTGCAATTTCAAAACAAATTAATAATACAAAAAATATGTTTAATAAAAACAAACTAACACTTTCTGTGCTTTTCTTGGATTCTTTTGCATTAAGAAATATCATGCATTAAGAAATAGCATGTCAACGTTTATGTTTGCAGTGAACATGGCGGCCCCTGGTGTTCAAAAAATGTATTGCGATTCAGTTCACAGCCTAACTGATTTGAATTGTCACACATTATAATCGAGTTTCAACCTGCTCAAGGTGAACAGTTACAGCCCTATGTACAGACATATCAAATTGAATTGCATTAAATCAATAACTTTTGTACCAGCACTTAATTAAAAAAATATTTCATCAAATCAACATTATGGATTATCATGTTTCCTTACTATTATATCACTTTTCAATGGCACTTTACGATCAATTTAGCAGACAATATACTCTGTTTACAATGTTAAAACATCTCTTTCTCACTCTAAACAAAGAATCAGCGATTCGAAAAGCCATAAAAAAAGCAATAGCTGAACTACATAAATGTTGTCATAAAATGTCCTTCTTTTTAACATCAACTGTCATCGCAAAAGTAATAATGATTCAATGAAATTAACATTTATAAAACAACAACTTTTATACATGAGATAACTCAATGGTTAGTCACTACCCAGCAGGCACCGGACGTCATTGTAACGTCAGAATGACGTTGGACTCCGACGTTGGATCGACGTTGCATTTTAGTTGAAAATGAAAATCGGGTTGACGTCGGAACCCAACGTCAAAGTGACGTCAATCTCCAACGTTGGCTCGACGTTGCATTTTAGTTGAAAAAGAAAATCGGGTTGACGTAAGAACCCAACATCAAACTGACGTCAATCTCCAACGTTGGATCGACGTTGCATATTAGTTGAAAATGAAAATCGGGTTGACGTCAGAACCCAACGTCAAACTGTCGTCAATCTCCAACGTTGGATCGACGTTGCATTTTAGTTGAAAATGAAAATCGGGTTGACATCAGAACCCAACGTCAAACTGTCGTCAATCTCCAACGTTGGATCGACGTTGCATATTAGTTGAAAAGGAAAATCGGGTTGACGTCAGAACCCAACGTCAAACTGTCGTCAATCTCCAACGTTGGTCTAATGTTGCATTTTAGTTGAAAATGAAAATCAGGTTGACGTCAGAACCCAACGTCAAACCGATGTCAATCTTCAACATTGTCAATTCGGTCGACATCAGAATCCCATTTTGGACCAGTTGCATTGCAGTTGGTTGATCCCAAAACTGGAAACACTGTCTTTAAATCAAGCTCGACCTCTGAAAAGATTTTTGTCCCAAATCAAAATCTCTACCTGTCAAAAACGAAGGATAGCTGTCAAATTTTGTTGGCATGACATAAAACTTTTAACAGAACTTTTAACGGAATTAAACATACCGAGAAAGCATGTTGAGAAAATGATAAAATCAGACAAATATTAATTTTAGAATATTAGCAAAGATAAAGTGAAACTTGAATCCACACATTTTCAGAAAAATTAAAAAAGAAAAAAAGAGATGAACTGGATTATGAAAAAAATCTTTAAATTTTTTTAAACAAGTTTTACAAATATTTCACATGTTTAGAAAAATAGTTTGGAACATTTTTTTAAAGTAAGATTAGATAATTAACCATCTACAATCTGAACAGAATGTAAAATAAATATTTAATAACCAAAACTGAACAGTTGCCACCTCCACCAACCCTGTCTAGTATATATTTTAAACAAAAGGCGATGGCCGCTCCAATGTTTGCCTCCGTCTCCTTCGATGTTTTCTGGACACGCTCTGTAAGAAATATGAGAATTCCACAGAATATATTTAGAACACTTAAATTATTGACTACTACCAGGATAGTAAAAGACTTTCAACCAGTTTCTTTGAAAAAAACTCTTCTCTAGCTTTAATAGCCGTGAACATTAAACATTCCTGCAGGTAATTGCTGAAACTAGATACTGTGTTTCAGCTTTTGATGCATTTCAGAAGTACTGAACAGACAATCTAGCAAAAACTTAAGAATGCAAATGAATGCAAATGTCTTAAGGTAAATTAACATATATAGGACATGTCAGTATGAATGCTAAAACAATTGTTAGAGTTCTGAACAATTAAAGATCTCAAATGGAATAAAGTTATGCTGGCGACAGGAATGACCTGCCAATCCACAAGTGTATATAGGAACGTTTGTTTTATTTCTGTGTGACAATTACAAAACTCTGAAAAAAAGTTTTGACAACACCAGAGGGATACCACAGTTTCTGAAATGTAATGTGACATTTTTTGAAGGTAGCAGATCACAGCTTGACTACAACACGTAATTAGTGGTTTTCACTGAAAAAAACAGAATTTAAACTAAACAACCCTCAATGTCACAGTGATGCGGAACTAATATTTTCATTATTTTTACCTGTGACAACAGCATACAGGTGGAGCTTGGTGAAGGCAAGTTTCCCCTTCCCCCCTTCATATTAAAACTCCCCATGACCTCATTTGTCATCAACCTGTGGATACAAGAGGAAGAACTAATTATACATGACACATTGAGCCGGTTGAGTTTGTTTAAGCTTCATCACTTTAATTAGGGTTGGGAACTTAGAACATGCCAGTTCTTATCTAGAACAGGTTCCTGAAAGTGGTTCTGATGCGACGTGTGGCCAAGCGCTGTGAACAACTTTGGGCAGCCATTTTCCGTGAGGCGTGTCACAAATCAAACAGAAACGCCCTTTACCTCTAATAACTGAACAGACTGTTTCAAATGATTTAGGCACATCTTTTTAATCTTAATGTTATTTTGTATGACTACATGTACCAGCAGCATGCAGCTACTGTCGTCACTTTAATTTCATTCTCTGTCACAAATTGTAATTAATATACTGTGGATTAGTCTAAAGGTTGGTTCAAGAGTGATGGAAGCATTAATCTACATTAAATTTTAAATAAAAAAGTATGAAGGCCACTCAATGGATCCCACCTTCTTTTGGCTGAATTATTTTGTGTACATGGCTTTAAATATAACAGTTATGATTTAAAAAATATATTTTATTTATTTAATAAAATCTTTATTTTAGGGAAAATGTCTAAGCCCTCAAATGACAATTTGGTCAACAAGCTTATTCCTGTTGAAAAGCAGAATTTTATCGACAGCGTGAAATCACCAACAAGAAAATACTGAACATTACTATTTCACTCCATACACCGAAATGATCAATAGTTAGTTGAATGGCAATTAAATGGAATCTGAACCAGGAATCATTACTTAGGACTGGAACCAGAATTGGAAATGAAAATGTTCTTACAATACCCAAACATAAGTGTAATGCAGAAATCACATTGGTCCTACTGTTGGTGCTAGATTAAGGGTCATAGACTAACCCAAATTGGCAGGTTATAGTCTTATTGCAGCACAACTGATACTGCACCATTTCAAATTGTAAAACTAGTACCATTTTAACAACTTGGCCCAGTATTGATACTAAAAGTCAGTAAGGTTGTGAAAATTTAGAAAAATGATCTAAGCATATACTGTAGTTGGGTTACACAAAAAAACAAACAAACAACAATCGAGTGAACAATCTATGACTATTAAATGGTGCCAAAAGCAATTTGGGTCAGTTGTGGACTAGAGGTTAGAGAGTTAGACGCATAGCCAGCATGGAACCTCACTGTTTGCTCTGCGGGGATAGCTGTCCACTGCACCCTACTTGTAAATCGCTTTGGATAAAACCGACTGCCAAATAAATAAATGTGTAAATGTGTTTTGGGATATTTCACAGTATGGATTCAGCACTATTACTAGTCTTTAATAACTGCATAAGAAGTTGGAAACATCAGCACATATTCTTCCTACAGAGTCTTCCTGTATGTAAGCAAGCTAAATCATTTTTGAATCAGCTTTACGTGTTACAAATTTGATTAAAAAAATGCAGATTAACAAAACAAGTAGGGAAAAATTAAATGTGAAAAAGTTGTGTGAAACTGTTATGGGTTCCCTGATAAGGAGAAAGTCAGAGGGGGTAGATTAAATGCATGAAAAAAAACGAATGAAATTTGAATGGATACCAATTGTTAATAAGGATGGATTATTTAATAGCCTTTATCTAATCAGATGGCCTTACATTGTGTCATCTCACAAGGTTTTTTTTTTCACTCGCAGCATGCAGAACAAAATCCTTACAATTTGGAACGAGTTATTTTATTTGACGCTGAAGAGGTATTTCACAATATAGTTAATAAGGTTTTTTGTTAAATGATTAGATGTGTAGATTAGTTAATTAATTCCAGTGTAGATCCGACTATGAAAGTACCCCCCTCAAAAATATTCAAAGCCATTATAGTGCAAAATGAGAAAAGCAACAAACAGACATTATAAAAAAAGTAGTTTTAGAAATATAGGTGGCAGCCTTATGCAGTTAAAAGATTGCATGTGCTCAAGTCGCGATTGTTCTGCGATTGCGATTAATTGCACAGCCCGAATTTAGAAGTCACCAAACACTTCAACATTTTTCCTATTTAAAGACGGTTACATGAGTAGTTACACGAGTATGTATGGTGACACAAAATAAAACTTTTCTAAGCAGATAAAAGATTATAACTATAATGTATGGCGGAAGAGCACTTTGCAGCACTTCGACCTTGGCGAAGAGCGATTAAGAGCACGCACTGAGATGGGGACAGATATGTATCAACTCATCTAAGTTGAGGGAAGAACATAGTGACATACCAAAAATGGTGGTGTTTCCTTTAAGTCTGACATGCAATCATTGTTTGAATGATACATTTCGGCGCCAATGGCTTATGTCCTACTTTCTCCCACTTAGATTCCTGTTGGCCTATCTAATGGGGGCAAGTATAAAAAAATCTTTCAAATAAAAAAGAATAAGAAATGTTAAAGTCAGTCATAGTTCCAGATGGTAAAATTAGGCTAGTTTACTGTTAATTTGATTCCAATTGCAAGGTAGAGACACGAGACAAGATGGTAGGGGTAACACAGGAATTTATTAACAAAGAACACTATAAACTGACAAAACAAAACCCACGAGGGGGAAAACAAAACAGGACAAATGATAAACTTTAACAAGGACAAGATCACTGACTAACTAGACTATCAAACATACACAGGAAACAAACACTAAACTAACACTTACTAAGACAGGGGACAGGGGACAGGGGACAGGGGACAGGGGACAGGGGACAGGGGACAGGGGACAGGGGACAGGGGACAGGGGACAAGAACTTCATACGAGACAATCTTAACTGCAAACATGCAACAACTCACAATTAACGCACACCAGACAAAGAAACATGAGGACTCTTTATAGGGAGAGATAACAAGAGGGAACAGGTGCAAGGGATTACAATCAAGGAAAGCTAATCAACACAAATTAGGGAACAGGAGGGTAGGAACAATGACAAGACCAGAGAGAGATGAGATCATCTCTCTCCCACATGAAACAAAGGATTCTGTATGATTCCACCTCTAAACCAAGAAATACCTGACAAGGAGAGGTGAAACCATGACAAAGTGTCTTGCTCAAGGGACTTCAGTCATTTCCTGGTGGCACAGAGAATTGAACCAGCAACCTTCTGGCTACGAGTCCAACTCTCTAACCCCTAGACCCCAACGTGTCTCAAATTATGCATGTTAAAATGACACTGTCTAATCTTATCTAATTATTGATTTAAAAATGATCAATCAATTAATGAATTGATTGAGTCCCTTGTTTTTATGCAGTAAAACAATAAAACAGAATATGAGAAAATTGATTATGTTAAATTGATAATACGCTTGTGTTCTGTAAGTAAGGACATTTTTTTTCAGAAGCGTATCTGAATACAGTATTTGTGATAAAATATATTATTAATGAAAATCACATTGTACCCTTTACTTTGGACAACATATCCTTAAGTAATTATAATATACTAACTTGCTACTGGCATCGGGTATGGGTAACATTTTCCATGTTGTTTGGAGCTGCTGGACAGTTGATCAACATGTGGTCTGGTCTGTTTTTTGGTATGGGATCCTGCGTTTTCAGATGGGGTACAACAATCAGAGAGTAGGTTTATATGTTAAGGCAAATGCTTCAGCTAACTTTAAGGTAGATTATTTGGATAAATTATTTATCCAATACAAATGAGGCAAGGGCAAGCTTCTTGAAACTCTGACTAAGTCAAAATCTGACCCATTATTAGCAAGTTTCACAGACAAGGCTACAGACAAGTCCCAGACTTAAATGGACGTTTGAGCGGTCTTAGCTGAAAATAAATTGCACTGACATATCTTAAAATATGCCATTGCTATCATTTTTCTAAAGGTGCACACCAGTAATAATTTTATTGAAGCCTAATTTTAATGAGGTAAAGTCTTAAGCTAAGCCTTATCTGATGAACCTTTTTCGGTCCGTGGTTAAACTGAGATGGGGAGCAAGGGTAATGCAAACCCTGTACATTTAAAACCTGCTTTCCCTTAATAGATTTCAATGAACAGCCAGAACTTGATGCACATGATGAAACAGAAGATTGCAAGCTTGCATTGGAGAGGATACACACCTTCCTTGGAGCAACAGGAAGCTCTTGCTCTATGAACAAAACATTTTAGTACTTAATTAATGTAATGTAATAAACTTTTAAGGCAAGGATACTGCCTTTTTTTTACATTTTATGGTTTCAGTTCTGGAAAGTGTCCCCCCATACCATAGTGACAAGTAGTTTCCTCATTACATGCAAGAACAGAAAATAACTAACCTTCATTTCTGTTAGGAAGCTGACAATTTCCAACGTTGTGTTCTGTAAATTGTGGATCAGAATCAAAACAATCATCAATTACAGAGACAGATATAAACAGAAATTGTTTTTTAGCAAAAAAAAGGCGTTTCAATGGTTGTGACCGCTGACATGGTTCATGATAAGAAGGAAATGTTGTGGTAATATATAGTATAGATGTAAGCATCCTTCATACTATTTCCATTATCCTTCTCTCTCCTACCATGTAGAACTTAACATAATGTTTAACATAATGTCCATTTGAGAAATCTCTGTCCGTTCTTAATGGGTTGTCTCCCAGGAGTACAACTCTTTTGTTCTTATACCCTCCCTTAATTATGCATCTTTCACAACAATCATATCCAGTGTGTCCTTTAATAGATTTTAAGAATGTTTGAGCGTCACAAACAAAGGCTTTGATGCACACATGGATATCTTCAAAAATTAACAAAAAAACATACCTGGCAACAATTTGGATTCTTCAGACCCTGGCGAGGAGATACATAAATAAAGCAAAAACAAAACAAGTGTTATAACTCATACCTCACAGCTTTACAACATCTGAAATCACACAATATCATATAGTAATAATACAATTGTGTTCAAAATTATTCAACCCCCAATGCTGTAAATGGTTTTAGGGAATTTAGTGTACATTTGTAATTGTAATCAGAATGAAATCCTACAAGGACTTCTTAAAGAACCATATGCAACTAAAATGACATCAATTAGTTTTATAATACAGTAGTAAATGTTTCTTTTGTGAATTCTTCATTGACATAATTATTCAACCCCTTAAAGACTACCACTCTGAAGAACAGAGGTCCAATGAAGTGTTTTCAATCAGGTATTGAAAACACCTGTGGATATCAGGGAGCAGCAATAAAGCCTAATAAGCACCAATTAGGCAGCTTTAAAATGACTGTGATACGCAGCTCCTTCTAGACATTTACTGGTGTGGTTACAAACATGGTGAGGTCAAGAGAGTGGTCCAGGAAGACAAGCGAACAGGTGATTACTCTTCACAGAAAGTGTAATGGCTATAAGAAGATTGCAAAGATGTTAAACATACCAAGAGACACCATAGGAAGCATCATTCGCAAATTCAAGGCAAAGGGCACTGTTGAAACGCTACCTGGTCGTGGCAGAAAGAAGATGCTGACTTCGACTGCTGTGCGCTACCTGAAGCGTAGAGTGGAGAAAAGTCCCCGTGTGATTGCTGAGGAACTGAGAAAAGATTTGTCAGATGTGGGTACTGAAGTTTCTGCTCCGACAATACTGCGCACCCTGCGTAATGAAGGCCTCCATGTCAGAACTCCCAGGGGCACCCCCTTGCTGTCCCCAAAGAATAAGAAGAGTCGACTGCAGTATGCCAAAAGTCCTGTGGACAAACCACAGAAGTTTTGGGGTAGTGTTCTGTGGACTGATGAAACAAAATTAGAACTGTTTGGGCCCATGGATCAACGCTATGTTTGGAGGAGGAAGAACAAGAAAAGAACACCTTGCCTACTGTGAAGCATGGCGGGGGATCAATCATGCTTTGGGGCTGTTTTGCTTCTGCAGGTACTGGGAAGCTTCAGCGTGTGCAAGGTACCATGAATTCTCTTCAGTACCAGGAGATATTGGATGACAATGTGATGCAGTCTGTCACAAACCTGAGGCTTGGAAGACGTTGGACCTTTCAACAGGACAATGATCGCAAACATACCTCCAAGTCCACTAGACTAGAGCATGGTTGCAGATTAAAGGCTGGAACATTTTGAAGTGGCCATCGCAGTCACCAGACTTAAATCCGATTGAGAACCTCTGGTGGGACTTAAAGAAAGCAGTTGCAGTGCGCAAGCCTAAGAATGTGACTGAACTGGAGGCTTTTGCCCATGATGAATGGGTGAAGATACCCGTATATCGCTGCAAGACACTTGTGTCAAGCTATGCTTCACGTTTAAAAGCTGTTATAACTGTAAAAGGATGTTGTACCAAGTACTAAGATTGAATGTCACTTGGGGGTTGAATAACACTGATAATGATGTGAGCTCAGAAAAGACATTTGTGGTTATTTCATTATAAATGTTATGTTATATTTGTCTGACCTACAGGTGCCTCTTTGATTGAATTGTAAGCAGGATGACTGAATGATCATAATCAATGTCAAACCGACCAAAACAATCAATTTCAGTGGGGGTTGAATAATTTTGAACACAACTGTATATCGCTGATGCTTAATGGAGTGGACATTAAAATAAGGATGACCAGAGGTAAAGCTGAATTTTGCTTGATGAGGAGTGACAATGTAGTCTATAAACTAAACATCCTCTCAGCATCGCTATTTGTGAAAAAAGTGGCAGTATCACCAGCTGTTAGGCTGAGCCATGGTCAAGCCCTGCTCTCAACCACAGCCAAGTACACCATGGACGGAGTATGCCTGAACATGTTTTCAGTTGCAGTTGGTTCCAGGGTTAGCACTCAACAAACCTATTCTTTTAAACTCTACTAAAATCTATTGTACTAGCCATGGTTGATAATGATGCATTTGTAGGTTCATATGATAAAAAACCTTCGCTTTTAAAAATTATGATTTAGAGTTCTTGGTCATCTATGTTGATGGGCAACAACACCCTGCGAAACCGCTACAGCCTGAATATGAAAACGTGTCTGTAGTGAGGGAATTTTACCAGTTAGCATTGTCCTCTGGAAGGCATCTTAAAAATCAGTCCCTATCCATTGATCGAGAATAATTAATTTTTGGATATACATAACTGCTCGCAGCACATATCACTAATCAAGAGTGGTAATATTAGACTGGAAGCAAGTTTTAGACAACATCTACCCCGCACAATAAATCTGCTACTTTATGCTACATTTGACAGTGTTCTTGAGGTTTCAAATCGTAGTCAGATACTGGTTGATTACTATTAATACACCAAAATGACTACTGTACAGTTTACGGCAGTGATGGATAAGATCTTCTGCAATATCAATTTTCTTGGTGTGCTCCCGTACGACTCCCTACTCAAAAATCAATTAAAAAAACTCCCCTTGCTGGTTATATTGAACACACATCCTTCTGGAATGCCGGGACAACACTGGTTAGCCATTTACGTAAATGAGGATGGTGTAGGATGTTTTTTTGACAGTTTTGGTAATAAACCAGATTACCAAGGATTTCCACAAAATATCAAAAACTTTTTAAAAATGCAATTCTAAGGAGATTCAGCATTCGACCGTTAGGACAGCATTGTGTGTTTTTTCTTTACCGCATGGCTAAAGGGTTTGATTATGATTGTCATGAGATTGTATAGTGATGATTTTATTAAAAATGATAAAATTGTGTCAGCTTTTGTTAAAAAACTAAAAAATACTCAATGTAATGAAAGTGTTTTAAATTGTATTCAGTGTGTACAAACAGGTGACATGTTTATGTCTGATGTTTTCAATAAATACTAAAGAACAGAAATGTTATGTTTCTGAGCCTTTATTCATATGCAAAATATTGAACAATACATATAATAACAAGTAAACAACAACAATCATGCAAATCTCAGAGCTTAAAAACTTATCCAACGAGCCGGTTTAAGAGGGGGTGATTGAAATGCATTGCCTTCAGGATAATTTGCTTGTGTTGAAGGGGTGTACACACGCATTCTATTTCTTTTTCTAACCCCCTCAGGTGATCCGGTTACAGGCTTTAACGTTCTGTTTGAATGAGTTTACCGCATGTCTGACATAGTGGTTTGGAACCAAAGAGTATGATATATTTAAAATGGCAATGGCCTCCAGAAACTCGTTCCAACCATATGGTCTCCATTCATCAGCCATCTTTTGTGGTGCCGTCACGCCTTTAAATCGTACAAGTGTGAACCAGGGATCGTTCTACCTTTAAACACAAACTCGCCTGATTCCCCCAAGGATGTGGTCTCTTTAGTTTTGGACATTTTATCTACAATGTATCGAACATTTTTCACACTCCTCTTTGGAACTTTCTTTAAAATGTCATCCACAACATTGTCCATAGCATCATCACCACTCACACTATCTGTTGCAGTAGTGTTTTTATGTTATTGTGTTGGATTCCCTGTCACTTTGTTTAGACAGTGTTAAAAATCTCTGTAAAACAGCGGTGTACATCTTAGCCGTTTCATATGATTCCAGATCAGGACTGTTCAAAATATTTCTTAGTCATGTCCAAGTCATTCTCCACAACCTGCTGAATAGTCTCATGTGGGGTACCTGTCTTGATCTTATCCATCTGGCGTTGTGGTACTAGAAACATCTTTTGAAAGTGAAAAAGTGAAAGTGACTAATTTGTCAGTTATGGTGACCCATATCCGAGATATACCTCTTCTTTTAACCCATCCAGAGAGTAGTGAACACACGCACAGCAAGTGGTGAACACACATACACCAAGAGCAGTGGGCAGCTATCGCTGCAGCGCCCGGGGAGCAAGTAGGGGTTAGGTGCCTTGCTCAAGGACACCTCAATCGTTACCCGCCTGACCTGAGGATCGAACCGGCAACCTTCTGGTCACGAGTCCAACCCTCTAACCATTAGGCCACGACTGCCTCAGCATACTCCAATGCTTATTTAGAAGTAATTAAACGTGTAATGAAAGGTATTGCAACACTTAAAAGAGGTAGAATAAAAATACTCCTTGCTGATTGATCAACCTTTTCCTTCTAAATCCAACCTGTTTGTCCGCAACAATTTTGATTTCACTTCTTCTCTTCAGCTTCTGATATTGCTGTGATGTAATTAGTACATTACCATAAAGTACGTTTAGAGCCACTTTGCACAATGTTAAAATGAGCTCGTCTGCTGCATCCTCTAAAATAACGCGTCTTTGTTTAGGTGTAGCTTTTAATAACAACTTTAAAAGAGTCAGGTTTTAATTACGTTAGTGTGGTCTTTTCTGAATGTAGACAACAGGATTTTGTGAGAGCAGATCTGTTCTGAGACGATATTGCTCTGGTGGAGTCAATCATGAGGTAACCAATGGGAATGCGGGTAGCATCTTGATAACAATCCATAAGAAACTTTGTATTTCTGGGGTACATCTGTCTGGCCAGCACATTAATTTGGGTATTGTCTCAGGGGTTCTTGAACAATACCAGATAATTTGTGTTCAAGCTGATTGTCCTAGTAGCCTTGCCCTGACAGAACAAGTTTTGCACAATATACAATGCACTCAGATTTTTGGGGTGAACATAATTTGTGAACACTTAAAACATCAGAATTACCAGCATATTTCATAACATCATCCAAAATTTTAAAAATTGTTTTGTTGGGTGGAAACAATCGATCATCATTAAGACTCAGCGGTATACTTTCTATAAATTTATTGTCATACATTTTCAACAAATCATCATACAAAGGTTGCCAACAATCATATATATACACAATATTTTCAATGTTTTCAGAAATCAGACTCTTGGCATTTTGTAGCAACATTTTGACAAAATACGTCTTCCCAGTGTTGGAAGGTCCACTTATTACACAGGAGAATGGGTGTTGAAATCTGAAATCAAAACCCATTGTCTCTTGAACACCCCCATACCCAAAAACATTATTAGTACCCGTAGGGAAGAGTTGTGTAATCAGGGAGAAGCTGTCGATTGTTATAAACCACCTTGAACCTTTTAACAACTGATTTGTTTCTCAGTGTAAAGTTCTTTTTATTCCTGACAATACTGTCTGTGTGAGCAAGGAGGTGTTGATTGCTGTCAGATCAAGTTTCAATTCAATTCAAGTTTATTTATATAGCGCTTTTCACAATGTGTATTGTTTCAAAGCAGCTTTACAGGGGCAAACAGGAAAAACAGAAAAGTTAAAACACAGCACAGTGCATGGTATTTATACAACGAGTAAGATCATTCTAATAAATAATAACTCATTTCTAAATAAATAAATGAATGAATGCAGTCTCCCGGTGAGCATGCCAACACTGCCCTGCTGTGGCGAGGAACCCAAACTCCAATGATTGATTAATGGAGAAAAAAAACTCTGAAGAAACCAGCCTCAACCGGGAGGGCCAGATCCCCTCTGACGTGTCATAGCTACACTCAGACTGCTGACATGTGGTTTAGGTTTAGCATTTAATACCAAATATTGTAACTTCAGCATTAATAAGACAAATAGTCCGTCTTTGCTCTTGGTTGGGGATGTAGTGGTCTGAGCTGCGATGGTCCGATGGTCATATTTCTCTTGGCTGGTGGTGGAATTGCCTTAGATGGAGCTGGGATGGTCAGTCAGTCTGCAGCTGTAGCTGGCGTAATCTCAAATTGGGGATGGGCATCTGTCGGTCGTCTGGACATGGTGGAACTTCTTGCATAGCGAGGCAGAGGCGGAAAGAGAATAATTAGCGTAGCTGCTGTTTGTCAATATTTGTCAATATTGATTGACAATGATGATAAGGCATAATAACATTAATGCTTTTTTTTGGCTCTGTAAAAGCTGTAGTTTTGTATAACAGAAACCGGAAAAAAACTAATGCACTCTGTAAATTGCGGAGAACGGTTGCGTGATAAATAAGGGAAACTCTCACGAATACAACATTATGGGCAACTATTAACAACAAATTGACCAACCTTAAGAAACATCTGAAAGATATGTGCATCATAAAGAAAGCAGGGAAAACACTTGAATTAGCAATAGTAATAAAAAATGAATTAGCAGTCACAACGTTATTTTTATGGATATTTTAAATTTAATATTACGGCTTCCATTATAAGCATATCGTCTCATTATATAAATATTTGTGTTCTTTAGCCACATTGTTGAACTAGTTAAATTATATCTTAAGAAATAGTCGCAACACACGTTGTTATCAAGAAACTACTGCAATGTGATTTTCTTTTCATATCAATATTAGTAATATATTTGGTCCGAAACAGGCCTCTGATCTAAGATTTTGACCAAATCGGACGGATTTAACAACGGCCAATTTTCAACGACTAAAGTTGGACGAAATTTCGACATTTAGAAATTTCTGTGTAGTGTGTGACAGACGGACATTTCACGTGCGAGAGTGAGAATAACGAAAATGAAGGTAAATGTCTTAAATATTATCGCAAATTAGAAATGGTTGGTCAGTTAAAATATGCTAGCTAACGTTTAAGCAATAATAAATATGAAATGTTTTTCTTAATTTCTCCAGTACCGACAGCAGCACCGTTAACGTCAGAGCTTATCGATACTTCGGTCTTTCGAGAGGGTTTAGAGATCTCCTCCGCATGAATGTTCTTGGCTTTCAGCGTTTGCTGGAATTGGTCTCTCCCCACATAAACACCCAAGAAGAGCAGTCCCTGGCAGGGAGAGGCCCTCCGTTACACTTAGATTTTTGGGCACAGGTAGATATGATGATTTACAAGTACAAACTGTTTTAAAATGTTTTTGTAATCACCAGGGGAATCGTTTGCAAGCGGTCTGATTTCTCCAGCTCCGACAGTTCAAAGAGTTTCAACAGGAATGTTTTGAGTGTGTCGTATTTGCCGTCAACCGGAGGAACCTCTAACAGCACCATAGCCCTGTGTCGAGGCATCTAAGGCCGCTACAGGTGAAAATACTTTCTAGCGTCATGTGTTACTCCTCACAGCTGGAACTGGGCCTCGATGTGATGAAACCATGGCGTGGGTTGTCCTGCCAAAAGTCTGGTAATTTGACAGTGGTGGCGCAGGTCGCACAGACATTAGCCGCGCCGCTAGCAGCAGCATTTTCACTACTGTCGTGGTGTGACATAATTCAGCCGTATCCAACATGCGTCCGGGTCACCAATTGTGGAGTGTAATAAATGAGGTGACAAGAGACGAAGATTTGTCGAGTCAGCATTACTCTACGCTTTAATATATCTCAAATTGAACAGCGAGTGAAGTAGTGATGTGTCGTTCGCGAACGAGCCGGCTCTAAGATTTGATTCTTTGTAACGAACGAGAAGAGCCAACTCCCATCGGGGAGAGCCAAATCTTAAGCCGCAGGTAGGGCGGGACTTTATTTGGATGGGCACACCATGCGGCCAATCACACGGGAGGACAGGTTAGGATAATATCATGTGAAAGAAGGATCTGATGATAGCGAGAGTAGTGGTATAGGCCAGGTACAGAGGGGCGGTAAGCGGGGGAGCTGGATTTAAGTGTAAGCGTGTAATAAGAAATGAGCTAAAAAAACAAAAAGAAGATATCAGCCCATCCAATCTGAGGCATCTAATATCTCTAAATGCCAACCTGCACTAAAAAAGTGACTTAAAGGGACAGTTCACTCAAAAATGAAAATTCTGTTATCATTTACTCTCAGGTTGTTTCAAAATAAATATATTTGTAAGAATGTGAGATTTTCAGATCTGTAACATGATCCACTTCCATAGTATGAAAAATATTGTATATTTTGTGTTCTGTTGTACACAAAGTTGGATAATTTGGAGAAATTGGGAACACTTACAGTTCTGGGGACCTTTGACTACCTTCGACTATTGTTCCTACTATGGTAGTCAATGATGTAACAGAATTGAAAATGGCTAACATTCTAACAAAAATATTTCTAATTTATACAGGTGTGAGAAGACATGAGGGTGAGCAAATGACAAAATTTATATTTTTGGGTGAACAATCACTTAAATGTTAAAACTTTTCCATTTATTTGATTTGTTTGCTGTGGTCCTGTGTTCAATATTTAAAATAAAGGTTTATAAAAGTGTTAAATATTAGGAATTTTGTGTTTTACTTGTAACAAAAAATGCCATAAGTTAAGTATTTTATGAAAACATCATACAAAATGCTTAATAATACTGAAAGCATTCACAATTGACAGTTGGGCTAAAATTTAATTTGATAACAAGTCAAGAGCCATTTTGGGGCCGTAATAGCCGGATCATTGAAAAGAGCCGGATTTCCCATCACTAGAGTGAAGTCAAAAACGGCCACACACATCAAAAATCCAAAACACAACAAAACAAACTCCTCCCTCCCTTAAAGGTACAGTTCGTTGGTGAATGTCTCTTTCATTATACTTGTGGTTTGCCACAATATAGCATGTTTTGAAAACTTTAAAATATAAAATGTATGTTTATTTGCAGTGAAAGTGACCTATTTGGGCTGCATTCTACTTCACTTTTTGACACACCCATTCTGATTTCCCCAAGCACTTTCCCTCAGGGGAATCCCCCCGCCATTTTGAAGTGAGTTAAGTGGACGAGGGAAGTTTACATGGACAGACCGTCATTTCCTCGATTTTGACTGATGGAGCGAGTCAACTTCATATGTACACTTCAAGCTGCACTATATCCCACACTTCAACTTGATGTGACGGCACAGCAGATTGCTTAAATGTAGTCTAAGCTGTATTCATTTATTTGTGAATGAAAAGCATATATTAAGGTAAATTACATATATGGTGACCTGAAATTTATACCCGAGTAGTGAACACACGCACAGCAAGTATGGTGGTTTTTCTTAGTATAATACTGAGTTTTCTTCATATAAAAAGCATACATCTAAGATAGTTATAGAAGTTGATGTACTTCTATGATCTTAACAAAGGCTATGGGCCTCATAGGATGGACACCAAGCAGATATGGACCTCACATCTGCTTAGCATAACACACACACTTTTGAAGAGGCTAGGTGGTACTAGTCACAGACGGGCACAGAATACACTATTATATTGATTTAAGCACATGTTTACCCTTTAGATACACTAAACACTAAGCCAGGTGTAGTAAAAGACAATGTGAAGTATAGCTGCATGGATGGATGTGCATTTCTTTTTTAAGCTTTTAAAAGGTTTAGCCACAGTTAAATACTGATATATGGAGCTTGATATTTAACTGTGGAAGGTCAGAAAAGGATGGACTACAAAAATAGGTGATGTCATGTGAAACCTGATTGGTTTAAACGGTGAGAACAATGTATAAGAGATGGAGTCAGATATGTGTTGGTCAGACATCTTCAGATGAACTCTGAATGTCTCTCTTTGTCTTGTTCTAACAAATTAAAGATTGAAACCCTTGAAACTTGGCTTCTTGGTCTTCGTGATGTCTTTCAACATTTGATGATTGATTTCGCTAGGCTTATGACTTCTCCAAGAGCTAATTGGAGCCAGGAATCAGCCAACCTGGGGTCAAATCAATGTGATGAGATTGGATGTGTCGATTAAAGCTAGCCTGTCCAATAAAAAACACACACCAGTTTTGAGTTTGCTGTTCTGAAGAAGCGTTGTCTGATGTGAACCATGCCTCGCACAAAAGAGCTCTAAGAAGACCTACGATCAAGAATTGTTGACTTACATAAGGCTGAAAAGGGCTACAAAAGTATTGTATCTAAAAGCCTTAATGTCCATGTGTCCACGGTAAGACAGATTGTCTACAAATGGAGAAAGTTCAGCACTGTTGCTACATTCCCTAGGCGTGGTCGTCCTGTAAAGATGACTGCAAGAGGACAGCGCAGAATGCTCAATGAGGTGAAGAAGAATCCTAGAGTGTCAGCTAAACACTTACAGAAATCTCTGGCACATGCTAACATTTTTGTTGACAAATCTACAATAAGGAAAACATTAAACAAGAATGGACTTCATGGGAGGACACCACAGAGGAAGCCACTGCTGTCCAAAAAAAACATTGCAGCACGTTTGAAGTTTGCAAAAGAGCACCTGGATGTTCCACAGCACTACTGGCAAAACATTCTGTGATGAAACCAAAATTGAGTTG
Source organism: Triplophysa dalaica (assembly GCF_015846415.1). Lineage (NCBI taxonomy): Eukaryota > Metazoa > Chordata > Actinopteri > Cypriniformes > Nemacheilidae > Triplophysa > Triplophysa dalaica. Next base: position 300,927 of record NW_026622639.1, on the reverse strand, counting down.
TTTGGAAAGAACATACAACGCTATGTGTGGAGAACAAAAGGCACAGCACACCAACATGAAAACCTCATCCCAACTGTGAAATATGGTGGAGGGGGCATCATGGTTTGCGGCTGCTTTGCTGCCTCAGGCCCTGGACGGATTACTGTCATCGATGGAAAAATTAATTCCAAAGTTAATCAAGACATTTTGCAGGAAAACTTAATATCATCTGTCCGCCAACTGAAGCTTAACAGAGGATGGACGATGCAACAGGACAACGACCCAAAGCATAGAAGTAAATCAACAACAGAATGGCTTCAAAAGAAGAAAATACGCCTTCTGGAGTGGCCCAGTCAGAGTCCTGACCTCAACCCGATTGAGATGCTGTGGCATGACCTCAAGAGAGCGATTCACACCAGACATCACAAGAATATTGCTGAACTGAAACACTTTTGTAAAGAGGAATGGTCCAAAATTTCTCCTGACCGTTGTGCAGGTCTGATCTGCAACTATAGGAAACATTTGGTTCAGGTTATTGCTGCCAAAGGAGGGTCAACCAGTTATTAAACCCAAAGGTTCACATACTTTTTCCACCCTGCACTATGAATGTTTACATGTTGTGTTCAATAAAAACATGAAAACGTATAATGTTTGTGCGGTATTAGTTTAAGCAGACTGTGTTTCTCTATTGTTGTGACTTAGATGAAGATCAGAACACATTTTATGACCAATTTATGAAGAAATCCAAGTAAGCCCAAAGGGTTCACATACTTTTTCTTTCAACTGTATGCATGGATCAGGTTCCTGTGTATACTGTTGAGAAACCTGGCTTCAAACAACTTCTAATCAAAAAAAAATTACTCCCTTAATGTTGTGGCAGTTTTTTTCTCTGTGGTATCGAAAATGGAATCGAATATCGTTATTTTTCAAGGTATCGTATCGAAGTTAGAAATTCCAGTATCGTGACAACCCTATTCTATATACACCATGCACTGTGCTGTGTTTTACCTTTTCTGTTTAGCTACTTTGGAACAATTCACATTGTGGAAAGCGCTATATAAATAAACTTGAATTGAATTAAATGAAATTAATTAATTGCAGAGGTTTTCTGTGATTTTGAGGCTGTCGGAATCGGTTTCTTTGTGAATAATGGAGGCTTCTTTGAAGTTTTTTGTATTATTTCATAAGTTACAGACAGTCCCCTGATTGTTTATTTATTATGGAAACTGTCGTAACATTTGAGATCTGTGGTGATCTTCTATCTGGCTTGTGATCACGTTTGTCATATGCTGACAGGTACAGTCATATGTCATTAAACACCATACAACTATAAGTTATACAAACTATAAGGGTGTTGCGGGGTTTTGGAAGTCGTACCAGCCTCACCCTTTTTTTTGGTGAGTCCTAAGAGTGTGAATGATGATCAAAACGTCATATATGGTGTAGATTTTTCATGTAGTTTAGAAGTTACAAGCATGACAAAAATTATCATAAGTACAAGCACAGAAATGTTTTTGGTCCAGTTATCAACGGTTAGACTTGAAAAATAATTTCTTGTCATACAGAATTGTTAGAACTCAAGCATGTCAAGCATTGATAAAGGATTAAGAATTAGTTTTACATTTGTTAGATTTTAGTTTCCCACACGAATAAACATGTTCCTGTTGTATGCAAGGCCATCTAGAGAAGGGAGCCAACATTCTTTGTCATGTTGTTTGTTTGTTTATAAACACATAAACACACTACACATACTTGTTTCAATTATATGAAGTGAATGTTATCGTAATTATTAACGAATATGAATAGGTTTCAATTCATGTTAGTGGGATTCGACTTCCCATTGTTGTGACAGCGAGGCTGGCGACAGTAATTAATAAAATAATTATTAACACACGAATATGAATGTTAAATGCAGTCTTGATCACACTGTAATTTGGGATCGAAGTGTTAGCTTTAAGGTAAAGGCTTTGTTACTCACAAAAATAAATAAAAATAAATAAAATCTGTTTAATGGTTATTCTAAAAGATAACATTCTTACAGTTAAAATTGAAAATATTATTGATATCACTGTTACTGCATGTATTGAAATATTGGTGTCAGAAAAGGACGGTGAATATAATATCCCCCTCTGAACACAATATAATACATGCAGCACTGTTGAAACTGTTGGTCGATTGAACACGAGGGTTTTTTTCTTTGTTTTGTCTGTACTGTACTGTTTATCACCGCCGGGTATATATAGAGTGTAAGATGGGAAATTCTGTTTCGAGGCCACTGCATGGCGAAACGCCAGTCGCATTTATGTACAGTAATAATCAAGTATTTTATACAGATCCATATGTTAGCAATATCGCAGGATGGTCGGAGGGAATAAAACCGAAAATTGATTTTCCCTATCCGAGGGAAGGTTCATTTGCTGATGAGTGTATGTTACTGGCAGGGGGCATGTCAACGGGAGGTTGGGGAGACCCAACATGGGATTATCCATACATGAATAAACCTTATGCAGTTTGGAAAGACATGAAAAAGGTTTGGGACCAGGGTCCGGAAAAATCTAAAATTATTGCGTATGCAAATCAAAACCAGTGGCCATTTGAAAAGCCACCGGGATATACGAACCCTTGCCAGACACAGTTTTCTCCCTCTGCACCATCACTGCCGATAAAACCAAAAGAGATAAAACCGGAAAAGTTAATTGATAAACCTAATGTAACAACAAACCCTCAAAATTCAATGGTTTTGGTAAGAGCTGGAAACACGCTAAATGAAAGACCGTTAAGAATGTCCGATATGGAGGCGATCTGTAAAAGCTTGCCTTCTCCACAGGATGCGGGTAAATATGTATCAATTTTGCAAACGCATACAAAATATGGGCATTTTACAGGAAGAGATTTCAGAGCGGTGTTGTTAAGAACACTAGAGAAAGATGTAACTGAGGAAATGCTGATTGAAAAATGTCGCGCATTATTACTTGACAATGATAAAATCACAAATAGCGGAACAGCTGCAAACCCACACGAGATGTTTTAGGAGACGGCTGCTAATGTTGAAACATTTTTCAAACAGCTGAGAGAGTTTCTTGATGAACGCTTAGGGAATCAACAGGACTTATCATAGGCTGCAGGCACTAAGCAGGCAGCGAAGGAATCAGCTGCTCAATTTTTTGTGCGTTTTAAGAAAGCATGGGTTGAAGATTCTAAATTGCCTATGAATAATGATATAAAGCCTCTATTTGTCAATACTCTGTTAAATAACATGAATCCGAAACAAGCGCAGTTAATCAGAATAACAACTTCAAACTTGCATGATATGACTTTAGATGCTCCAGGAAAGCGAATCAGAGAGCTGGATAGCTCTGGGGGGTTTTCTGTAAAACAGGAACATGCTATGTTTACAGGCTATCCCGAAAAGAGGAGGACTGAACAAACAGCTGTAAACCCTAGCCAAAGGAAGAAGTCTGAGGTCATTTGCTTTTGTTGCGGAAGGAGGGGCCATTACAAACGAGAGTGCAGACACTTGCGCAAGCCGATTTCTGGTGAGACACACACACACAACAACCCACACAGAGAAGCAGACATGAGACCACGGGTGCTCCATATGAGACCACGGGTGCTCCATACCCAACCCAGTGGCCCTCAAATCAAGAATAGGGGTGCCCACAGAGTGATGTCAGTTCTGATTTTTGTATGATGACCCTGACCTTTTCGAATAATGGGGAGGATTTGCCTTATTTTTTCCTTATGATAAACGGCCAGCCTCAAACCTTTCTGCTTGATACAGGCGCAGATGCTTCGTCTATGACTTCTAACAGTTATGAGGGTCCTATTACTAATCAAATTATTCACTCTGTGGGAATTTCCGGAACTGACATTGTTTGTACTGTAACACCCCCTTTACAGGTTGCAGCCTCTGGCATTAAACCATTTTTCCACAAATTTACAATTATTCCAGGTGCTCCACTAAATCTTTTAGGTCGTGATATGATGCATTAATTAGGCATGGACATTAAGTTTACTGATAACAAGGTTGTTTTTTCCTTTCTGTCCAGTTTACAGGCATCCGTCGATCCTCTGCCTACAAGTGGACTGATAAGAGGCTCAAGGGTAACTCCCTCCGGTAGCAGCATATCTATAGGGGCGGACACCATGATTAACCCTTTGTTATGGTCTCAGTTCAGGGATGAAACAGGTTTCATTGACATGGAACCTTATCAGGCTAAACTTAAAACAAACAAGCCTGTCTACATTAAACAATACCCTTTGTCTAAAGATAAGGAAGAAGGTATTCAACATTTGATTTTAAACTTTGTCAAGCAGGGTGTCCTCGAACAAACACACTCACCATATAACACACCAATTAATCCTGTTATGAAAGCTGATGGGAAAACTTGGAGATTAACTCAAGATTTAAGGGCAGTTAATCAGTTAATTATACCACTCGCACCAATTGTGCCTGATGTTTTGACTGTTATGAATTCAGTGCCACATTCGCAAAAGTATTTTACAGTAATTGATTTGTGTGCAGCCTTTTTCTCTGTGCCTGTACACCCAGATACTCAGCCTTTGTTAGCATTTACATTTAAGGGGCAGCAATATTCATGGAAACGCCTTGCTCAGGGCTATGTAGACTCACCCGCTGTCTTTTCTGCAGCAGTGCACAGAACTTTGGCCAAAATGACTGATTTGCCTTCAACAGTGTGTGTGCTTCAGTTTGCAGATGACATACTCGTGTCGGGGGAGACGGAGGAGGACTGTGAAAAAGCATCTATAATTGTTTGCAATGTACTTGCCGAAACAGGTTTTAAAGCCTCGAAAGAGAAACTGCAATGGGTTCAATCCAAGGTAACCTATCTGGGACATGTGTTGATGCAGGGTCTCAGAGCAATATCTACAGATAGGGTCCAGCTGATCAAAAAGGTTAAGTCCCCACGAACAATAAAGGAGCTACAAAGCTTTCTGGGACTAATTAACTATTGTAGACAGTGGATACCTGACTGTGCGATTCACGATAGGCACCTGAGGGGTCTGATAGATCACAAAGCTCCGCCAAACACATCATTGGAGTGGACTGTGGAAGCTGATGAACATTTCAATGCTTTGAAAGCAGCCATCACGACGGCACCAGCATTGGGCCTGCCGGACTACACCAAGCCTTTTCACTTGCATGTTAGGGAGACAGCGGGTGCCGCCTTAGGGGTCCTATTGCAACTTCATGGCTCAACATATAGGCCAGTAGCATATCTGTCTAAAAAGTTAGATAACATAGTCACAGGTATGCCAGCATGTCTTCGTGCTGTGGCTGCAGCAGCTCTGATCGTACAGATGGCTGAGAAAACTGTGCTGTCACACCCTTTAATATTATATGCATCCCATCAGGTAGGTGTAATTTTACACAACATGCAAACACAACACATGACAGCGCAACGACGCTCAGGTTACGAGGCTACTCTGCTGGCAACAAAAAATCTTAGCATTCAAACTACAGCAAACATTAATCCTGCTTTGCTGGGTATTTTGGGTATGGTAGACATGGCAGATTTTAATGTTGAACATGATTGCATCTTTGAACTGACCACCTCTTACTCTTCTAGGTTCTATCTGTTGGATACGCCCCTAGAGGGGGGAGAACACATTTATGTTGATGGGTCTTGTTCAAAGCCATCTGACGGTGTCTACCTCTGTGGCTATGCTGTGGTTTCCGAGACAGGAGAGGTAAAAGAAGCTTTTGCTCTAGATAACAATTCGGCTCAAGCTGCAGAGTTGATAGCATTAATACGGGCCTGTGAGCTGATGACAGGAAAGAGAGTAACAATTCACACCGATTCTCGGTATGCTTGGAGTGTTCTTCACCATTATGCCAGAATGTGGGAAGCGAGAAGTTTTAAAACTGCTGATGGAAAGCCAATTGCACATGCAAATCTGATAGGACAGTTAACTGAAGCAGTTCAGCTTCCGCTCGAAGTGGCCATAGTAAAGGTCAAGGGTCACGCTTCGGGGGAGGATGAACAGACTATAGGCAACAGAAGGGCTGATGAAGCCGCAAAGGCAGCAGCCCAAACTCAGATTAAATCACCATTTCATCCAAAAAATTAATCAAAGGTAGCAATGACGTGCACATAACGAATGTATCTGACATTGATATCAAATTCCTGCAAAGTCAAACAACACAGGGAGACTTAGAGCATTGGAGAAAAAATGTTTGCACTCCTGATAAGGAAGGGATTATAAGAGATGGACAGGGTAGAATAGCACTACCAAAATTAGGGTTAATCATCCTAATTAGACATTACCATGGGTTATCTCACACCAGTTGTGCAAAAGTAGTTCAAGCAATTAATCAATTGTACTGTATAGCCGATGTTCATAGAACAGCAAAGCTTGTTTTGGATGCATGCTTAACATGTGCTCAGGTAAATCCGCACAAATCAGCTAAGCACGATGCATTGACACATCCGGAAGCTCCTTTTCAACATTTACAAATTGATTTTACGCACATGCCGCCAATAGGTAATTTAAAATATCTTTTGGTAATTGTGGATCGATTCTCAAAGTGGTCTGAAGCATTTCCATGCGCAAAGGAAGATGCTAAAACAGTGGTAAAAATCTTAACGAAGGAGATTGTGCCAAGGTGGGGCGTACCGGCCAGATTGGAATCAGATAACGGGACGAGTTTACACAGGTAACACAGCTCTTAGCAAAAACATTGTCTATTGATTGGCATTTTAATATTCCATATCATCCGCAAAGTGCAGCAGTCGTGGAGAGATGTAATCGAACACTGAAAACACGACTAACAAAAGCTGTACTCGATACAGGAAGAAAGTGGGTTGATTTATTGCCCGCAGTCTTGGCAGAAATACGAATGACCCCATCTTCCACGACAAAATTGTCACCGTTCGAGGTACTAATGGGTAGACCTTTCCCGACCCCGTGGGTCAAAGGCCGGTCTGGTATTTCTTGTTTAGGTGATCTTCAGGTGATCCAGGAAGACTACGTGACCTCCCTAGTCGAAAAGTTAAATTCTATATGTGCTGATGTTTCTTTGTGCCTTGCTCTTTCCTCAGAAAACCCTACTCATAACTTTGTTCCAGGACAAAAAGTTTTTGTGAGGAATCTGAAGCCAACAAAGGTTGGAGAACCAAAGTACCACGGACCAGCGACTGTGATTGCCGTAACACGGACAGGAGTTCTGACGGACTACCAGCCACAGTGGATACACGCTTCCAGACTGAAGTTGTGTTCTTCAGGAGAGCAGGCAAGCTCCAATTTAACATAGAATCTCAACAGGGGATTCACCTTAATACATCTCAGGGTAGAGAAAGCACTGACTAAGCTGAGGACAGAACTACCTTTTGTGAGGTAGGGGCCACCCAAAGCAAGAAGATAGGAGGCCCATTGAGCCAACAGTGCTGACTCTGTAGCTTCCCCTGAGGTGCATTGAGGGCCAAATTGAATCATTGAAATTATCCTAATCAATTTCCTATGGAATTCCTAGATATCAATTCTTACACTGCGTGCACACTAGCAGAAGCCCTTATTGTGTTCGGCCCAGATCTTCTTAACGCAGTAAAAACGACCATAGGAATTGCGCCTGACCCAACGAGAGTAGTGCTGCAACGTCGAATACCAGGTAGCCTAATTCTGTATGCTTTCAGGCTAGAGGAGGGGGAATTAGTTGTAAGCAAGAGAGACTGCCCACATCCACAATGATGGAACCTAGCAGGCCGTGGCATCTGATCAGGCAGCCAGGTAGGTGTGGACTGCGTGGAACAACGATTATTCTAGTCCTAATAAGTATAATAATCACTGGTATAATCCTAAATCAAGAAGTACAATTAGAGAGAAATGAAACTCTCGCCACACGGCCAAAACGGGAAGTAGATGAAAGTTTCCCTGATAAAGAGATGATCAAGGTCACTCTTAGGGCAGGCAGCAGTGCAAGCTTCCTTTGCGACCCAATATCTTTAACCATGGGGGCAGCTGGCAACATCGAAGCAGTTAGGGAACAATTCGGAGAAAGTCTGTATATCTGCAAGGGATCTTGTAGGTGGTCAGAGGTAATAGCGTATCATGGCCCTGAAGCCCTAGGCACCGACCCCAGGTTTGAAATAAAGATTGTAAAGTTACCACAGAGAGTAATGTGGGATGGAAAACGTTGTGTATATTGTGGTAAGGCAAAGACCATTCCTATAGAGTCTCTTCCTTCGCTTCTTGGTCCAGACCATAAGGAAAGTTATGCAGGGGTAATGAATGTTACCATAAAAGAGGTTACATTTCGAGATGAAGGAATTTACCACTGCGTATGGGCCTTATTAGGTAAAGACCGTTATCAGGAAGTTCAAATTAAAATAGAACCGCCAGCGATGAGGGAAATAAAAGAAAGAATTAAGGAACTAAGTGCAAACTCGATACCCAGCTATTCAAATAAGCAAAGAGAAGCACCACAGGATATTGAATTTTTTATGGGTTCTAATCTCGACCAAGAAACTAAAAAAGTAAGAGTTGCAAAATCTAAATGTGGTGGTAATTATGCATGTGCCTTAGCCTTATTGCAGAGAGAAGTCTTCGCAGATGAGGTTAGAGGAGATTGTTGGGTATGTATACAGCTCCACTCAATGTGGAGAACGCAGGAGCTTACAGCAGACATGCTAGTAAATGATAAGGGTGATTGCAATATGCCAAAACAAATGTCTTTAATTGTACAAATGACTCTGAATATTCGAGAAGGAAGACCACCAACATCCGTAATGCGAGACTATAACTGTTCGTATACAGGAGAACCTTTTCAAGGTCCTGCATTTTATGTAAATGCTCGTCCCGCAGAATTATGTGTGTGTTCCAAATCAGGCAGACATATAGTAGGAATGTCCGATTGTAGAAATGAAATTACTTTGTCTCAATCAAATAACGGACATCATAATTGCACCATACAATATCTCAATAAAACTACTGAGGGATTGGAATGTCCATTTTCACACTTAGATTGTTCACCAGGAATGGTGTGGGTTTGTGGCGAAACTGCATATTACCATTTAGATGCAGGGGAATGGAAAGGTTGTTGTTATGCTGCTATTTTGTCCACAGGAACTAGCATAATGGAAAAGACAAATCTGGCCACATCTTTGAATAGACATAAAAGGGAAGTAAAACTGCCAAATTATTATGCAGGCCATAAGATAAGTGATCCATGGACTACTCCTTGGGAAAACGTGGGATGGTCCCTAGCAGGTTTGTTTACAGGAACCGGTGCTAATGTTGCTCTGAACAAAATTAATGGTCTGGCATGGCAAGTTCTTTCTTTGGAAAATGACACAGCACAAGCTTTAAACTTAATCTCTAACGAATTAAAGAAAATGAGAGTTGCCGTCGTGCAACACAGACTTGCTTTGGATATATTAACAGCAGAGAAAGGAGGAGTGTGCAAAATGCTAGGAGTACCCTGTTGTTTTTCAATTCCAGATTATGCAGACAATGTCACCGACGTTGTGAAGCACATGAGAGAATTAGTTCGTGAACACACACCGGTAGATGCAACATGGTTTCAATGGTTGGACAGCCTATCCGGGGGATGGGGATATTGGATAACCGGTACAGTAATTCCAGTTGTGATGACCATCTTAGCCATGTTATTATTTTTGCCATGCATGTTGCAGTGTGTGGTGGGATGTGTTAAAAGATCTGTTACTTCCTTTACAACCAAAGGAACCGATCGAATGATGTTAGCAAAAAGAACGACTGACGTCAACCAGGCTATGTTGGTTAGACGCACATCTAAAGGTTATCGTCCGAAAGATCAGAATCAAACTTGGGGATCCATATTTGATCATAACAGCGATACGGACGAGGATGATACTGATTGTGTTCAAACGCAGGAGTTAGAACCAGAACCAATACCGGTGATAGAAGAACCAAGAAATGTTGATGGACGTGACAATGTAATGGAAGGAGATAATGGGCTTGACGATTCGGTAATTGAGATTGGCACGGTAGATGATGAAGAGTAGATATAATTATGTTTATGTTTTCGTTTTTATTGAGGGTGATTGGTGTTATGTTTTTATTACAAATCAGTCCGATTGATCTTTTACCTCAAAGAGCAGCTTGCAAACCAGAAAACCACATAAAAATACGCAAAGGCAACTATCCTTTTATTAAAGATTTTGTATTAACCTTTTGATTAACCTTTTGTACTACTCTATATATATTTGTTCTTTAAAGGGACACAGGACTGCTTGTAAGACCGTTGGTCTGAAAGTGGCCATTGTGAGAATCTGGATTTCGTCCTGTCCTCTACAAATATTGCATCTGTGTTTAATACAAAGTTAATGTATCATATGTATTCATTCCTATTAATATTAGCTTCTATTCATATAAGATGTGCCTTTCATTCTTGTTGTTTAACCTCGTTGAAAGTTCCATCATGTCATGCTGTCTTATGTTGATATAAGCATCTGTTGTTCTCCATATCAAGGTTCCTAATGATGCCTATGGACGATTGTTCTGTTATTGTAATAATGAATATGTAATCATATCTGATTGTTCAGGAGGAAAGACTAAACAGAAAGTCTGGTGATTTTCCACTGTTTTGGTGGTTTTATATGACGCCTCCTGAGGGAAACTTATAAGTATTAGTCCTAAAACAATAAACATTGGACTCGGATTGAACAAGCACTTGTGTCTGTGTCAAACTTTGTCTCCAGGATCCTGAATACTCTGTGTGTTCCGTCGACTAGACTCTTCAACCGTAGAATATTGTTTAGACAAGGGGACATAAGAAGTTTACATTCTTTCATTAGTAAACATGAACAATATCAGGATTACATTATATATGATGTATAATGACTAGAATATACGTGTTGAGTCAATGTATTTAAGTGCTGAAGTACAAGAACTTTTGATTGTGTACAGCTGCTGCTCATCATCATCATCAGATCTTATGTGTTCTCATTGGTGAAGGAAGAACTGATGACATCACACATCAATTTACTCATTAAACTGGCCATTGGAGAGCAGCTGTGTCTCATACAAACACTATTAGATTGAAGCTTTATAAGGACACCTCATAACACATGTCTGTTTCTTCTGAGAGCACATTATTCAACCAGAATTTATAAGTTGTTCCTCTGTAACAGAACAATCACAACTTTTGAAAGAAAATTGTGGAAAGTATTTTGAAGTTTTCCCAAAATTAGTGTCTTACATAAGTATTTTTTCATATATCACTGCATCCCAATATATATAACATGAATCCTTTTTAAAAAGTTTAGATCAAATGGTCACAGTTCATTTGGAATAAAGAAATTTAAGAACTAAGATCTAGTTGCAGAGAACTAAAGAAAAAGGTGGGATGGGTCTGCCTCATCGCGCAACACTTCAACAGTTGAGTATGAATGTACTCTTATTAATGCACATTTCTTAAAGCTCACAGCTTTACTTCAAATAATTCCCTAACCAGCCAACAAATTCACAAATGGATTCACTTTCACAGTCCATTCACAAAGGAGGAATATCCATTATATGTCATAAACTATCACAGTTAGAGTCTAATGTCTCACTACAGCATAAGAGAGCCGTGGCAAGAAGATCTTGAAATAAATATACCTGATAGTCAATGGAATTCTGTCTTTCAACTATTGTCAGAAGTGCTGGATTAACCACTAAAACCAGACCCAGTCATGGATGTTTTCAGTGTCAGGTGTGAAAATGCAGAACTCAACAGATCAATACAATGTGCTTGGAGCTGTAACCAGTACTCTGTGGTTCATGCAGTGCCATGTTGGGAAACTTTTCTACAATTTTGGTCACCTGATTTACTTCCAAGCATGACAGAAGCTCCATCTGATGAAAAGCAAAGAGCTCCCTCATAATATCTTCAGAGAAGTCATGATGTTATAGGTTATTCATTAGAACTTGATACATTTCCCCTGCATTGGTAGCAGAAAGCTCAACTAGATCTAAGAACAATGTAAGTGGCTCTTCTCTCATCCCTAGGCTTGCTCTAATATAAATGATCAAAACAGATTTTTCACTGTCAGTTGTAGCTTCATCAACCATAACAGATAATTTTGTTCAACTTTGAAGGACATTTCCAACTACTCTTTCACATTTCATTTGCTATGTGTTGGCTGATTGTTTCATAGGAATGGTCTGAATGTAAAGTTCTTCCCATGTCTAGTTCATTCAAGACTTGGAGATCAATATTGTTTAATAGATCTGTGAAAGGCCTAGGAGATTTCACAATCTTGTAAACTGTACGAAATACCCTATCAGTATTTAAGAAGTGATCCCTTTGCATCAGAAGTCAATGTTTCCAAAGTCTTTTCTTTTGCCTTTTCCATGGTTTTCTCATCTGCTTGGTGATAGTCTGACATTCTATGCTTGTTCATCTTCTTACGAAGAGACTGCAGCTCTGCTGCTCGGTTTGAACCATAGGCTGTAACTTTAACTTTGGTCCACTCATCTGCAATATGCATTTGGGCTCCCACCTGCAGTTGGCCCAACTATTTTATTTTTTCTGGCAGGTTAGCAAGCCAAGTTTTTTGCTTTGCCACATTAGAGATGGATATTGTTTTTTTTCTCCCTGAACATGTTAGATGTCCAGCATTCTGGGATATCTTGGTCATCATCTCCCTGTTAACTTGGGCCATCAGAATCATTGGCACTATCTTGCCCTGCTTCTGCCTCCTCCTCTCTAATTTTTTTATACCACAAAACATTTTGCTTTAAATTACAGTGAAATGAGAATCAGACAGTTATTATATCTGATGTCCCAAGCCAGTTTATTGCTTATAAACATTTCTATATGTAGCTTTACGCAACTATGTAAATCTATTCAGTATTAGGCATAACAGTTAAAGGTAAATCAGTGTTTTTCAGTTCAGTAAAAGTTCATTGTGATCATTTTTTTTAAACAGAAATTTTCAACTAATAGTTCAGTTTCATAAATGTCTTAATGTAAGTCTAGTGTGTCCAATTGTGTCAATTTATCAGAGAGCCTTTGAATGGGATACATAGGCCTGTCCTTCTCTTAAGATCTTTGACATTCTTGGTGGCATGGAAGCTTCTGCTGTTATCAGACTATTTTCAAGGCAAAGTCTGTTTCTTTGTTTTGTTTTTATATGAGTCATTGCTGAAAATGAGGTTTCACAGAGGTAGGTAGAGCCAAATGGGAGTAGGTGTTCAAAAGCACTTTTCCCTAGATCAGGGTGTTCTCGCCTCACACACAGTCAAAACACAGTCACACACAGTTTTCAAAAGTAGTCTCTAGCCCACGGTCTGTGGATAAATCCAATAGCTCCGCCCTCAGGTGAACGAGTAGCATGACACTGTTGCTTTGGGAAAGTGTTAATGGGTTTCTTACCCAATCCAGTTGCTCAGACTTCTCTCTTACATCAGGGTAGTATCATTTGAAACTAGAAATCACGTTAGCTAAGTATCCATCCAGAAATGTTTTTACTGTGTCTCTCTCCATATTCTCACTTACAACGATGCTATCAAACTGAGAAAAACATAAAATCTCCCTCTGCACACAGTCTCTTCTACAGCTCTGCTTTTTTGAAAAAACCACCAACTCGATCATAAAGTTTTCAAATCGTAGTGTCCCTGCCTTGCAGACTGATATTCAACACGTTCAGTTTAGTAAAAATATCTGCTAGATACGCTAGTTTGGCAATCCAATTATTGTCCTTAAACAAAGGCCACTGTCCCATGTATCCTTCCACTCCACCCAGCACAGAATTAAATTCAATTTTAAACATTCCTCTGCGTGTGAAAGGAGCAATTTCCAAGGTATATAACTTTTTAATTTTAATAAAAAATATGAACCTACATAAGATCCGTGTAGAATTGACAAAGGATTTGGCAACGGATCTATCAGACGCAACCTGGAACAAGGCATTACTCCGAGTTAACGGGACAACGTCTTGTACTCACTTAGGTTTAATTCAATTTAAGATTCTTCACAGACTCCACTATAGTAAGGTTAAGCTGTCAAAGATATACGCAAATGTAAGGGACACATGTGAGTGTTGCCACTGTGCTAAAGCAGACTTGGTTCATATGTTTTGGGCTTGTCCTAGACTGATGGTTTACTGGACAACTATATTTAAAAAGGATATCGGGCCTAGTTTTGGGATGTCTGAACAAGGGGTGGTCATGTCTAAAAACTGTGAAGATGCCTGTGCTTTTACATCCCTATTGGCTCGGAGAAGAATTCTACTCGATTGGAAATCTAGTAAATCATCTTTAGTTTCACTCTGGCTCAGCGATGTTATTTTTTTAAATTATTTTTTGAAAAAGCAAATATTCTCTGAAAGGATCCTCTAAATATTTTTATTTGGTATGTTCTCCAATGATGTATCTTGAAAAGGACAAAGATCTCCCATTAAACTAAAAATAAAATTTAAAGACATGCATATAGTGAAACAATACGTAATCAGGGCTACTTATTTTCTACATTCCTCATTGACTCTATTTTCTTGTCTTATGTTTTTGCTTATTCATTGTTCATTTATTTTGTTGTTATAAATCCCGATTTTATAAATATTTTTATATTTAAAAAAAATTACATTTGTTTTTAATGAGTTGTCACATGTTGTCTCGGGAAATAGAGAATGCTCACGACAATGGAGTAGAATTACAACAGGTAGCATTTAATGAAAGTTCAGGAACAGCGAACACATAACCTGAACAATAGCAGACAAGGAACTGAGGAACACACAGGGCTTAAATACATGAGGAAACAGAATCACGTGAGGGATTAATTAACTAATAAAGACATCAGACACAGAAGGCAAAACAATCCAGAACAGAGAACAACTGTGACAGGAGGGGGGTATTGAGAGAAAATGTGTAAAACCATGAGGAACATTAGTAACATGTGTTTGTAATATAATACTGTTCTTTCTCAATAAAAATATTATTGAAAAAAAGAACATACACACTAATCTTACAACATGATATGAAGTTTTTATTTACTATTGAACTTCTGTATGTTTATCATTTAAAATTTCAACTTACTTCACTGTAAGAGCTGTCTATCCTGCTGTCTGTCATTGCTATTTCTGGCAAATAAAGAGATTTCAGTTAAACTGCTTTTTCTAACATTTGTATTTGCAAGATTTTTAATTATCTTCATCGAAAGAATAAAACTTGATGAATTTCTCTCCATGAAATGTCATGTTCATGGTCAAAGTGTATTCTGTTCTCCTTCATACAGTTAAAGGAAACCCGGGTCACACAGAAGACTTAAACATGGCCTACTCATCCAGTCATTCCAGGTTCAAGTTACCATGAGTTAATCTTGTCCATATTTGATGGTGTTTCAGTAAAGTTTATCTGTGAGACATGCTGTCATTAAAAAATGGTGTGAGCATATACTTCTAAACATCATTTCCCAACAAAAATTAATGAATGTTGGTAATTGACGTCTTACTGACATTGGGTTCTGACGTGACACGGTCTTGTGCATGTGATACCTGTGCTTTCAGATGGAGTATAGTCAGCGTATGCATGATGCCTAAATATCCCCTTTCCTTGCATTCGTAGCAAGCAAAATTTGGACCGCTTTTGAGCAGATGCTCTGGGCTCATGCACACACTGCAAGTCTTCACTTGGTGGCTGTGCATCACCTGAAAGTACTGTCGCCCTTCTGCTGTTTCCAGTTGTGTGCTGTATGGCAACGATTATCACCTCTTCTGGGAACGTCACCTTTAGGAACCTTGTTCCATCTTCAACGTCTGTACCCGGGTAGTGCCTTCTCTTAACTTAAGTAATAGGATCAACTCCCCGTCCTTCCAATTAATCTATAATATCTTTATCTTCCAGGTAGACGAGCAGGTACATGAAGGAAACAACATAGTCTATGTTTAACAGATTTTTCATTTTACTGTCATTCCAAAAATTAGCTTTACACACGTTTCCTCTTTTTCCATCAGCAATTCATATTCTTTCCCTTGTTTTGGTCTCAACGCAAAACATTTCCCATTCCCACATTTTATATTAGTGCTTTGATAATATCCTCCGTTTTTACCACATTCTCCACATTTATCATCACCATGGCTTCCTTTAAAACATTTTTCCACTTTTCTCAGTTTTTTCCCACTATCATGTCCTTTTCCAGTTTATTACATTTCCATTTCGTCGTCTTACTTCAGTTCTATATTTAAATGCTGATCTTATTCTTCCAGCCATATCCATGTTTGTTACTTTGTGTCCATCCACCATTATCCACCAAAAAAAAAAATGCACAAATGTAAAAAAACTAACGTCAAATAAAAAATCTGAGCATATCACTCCAATCCTCAGGTCCTTACACTGGTTACCAGTTACTTTTAGAATCAACTTTAAAGTATTATTAGTCTATAAATCACTTAATGGTCTAGGACCTAAATACATATCAGATATGCTCATTGAATATAAACCAAACAGACTTCTCAGATCATCAGGATCAAGTCAGTTAGAGATAACAAGGATTCACTCAAAACAGGGCGAGTCAGTGTTTAGTCTTTACGCCACCCGTAGCTGGAATCTGCTTCCAGAAGACATCAGATGTTCACCAACAGAAGCAACTTTTAAATCCAGATTAAAAACACACTTGTTTAGCTGTGCATTCACAACCTGAGCACTGTGATGGTTTACATCAACTGCACTTTTATTTCTATTTTTTTATATATACACTCACATTTTTTATCAATTTTATTGCTGTTTTATTGTTTCTTAAAAATCTAAAGTTTTTGTGATCTTAAATCATTTGCATTTTAAAGATATATTTTATTTCTTTGTCAATCATTTTATGTAAAGCACTTTGAATTGCCCTTGTTTATGAAATGTGCTATATAAATAAACTTGCCTTTCCTTTAAAAGATCTTTGTTGTTAGTTTTTTATAATTCCTCCTATAGATGGCTTTACCTTTAGTCTTCGTCTTCTCCTTGTTTTCAATACTTCAATCTTTTTTTCTTCATCACTGATAGAATCTTCATCTCGCTCCATATCTTCCTCCAGTTGACTTGTCCTTCTTCAGCCGATCCGTCCATTTCTTTCTCTGCCTTCTCCTCAAAAGTGCTCTGTGTCTCGGTCACCTTCTCTTATTGTATGTGCTTGTGTTGTGCATTATGTTCCTCTGTCTGCTCTTCGTTGTCTTTCTCTCCAACAGCTTTCTCTCCTCATCTCACTCGTTTTGTTATCCTCTTGCTGTACTACGTTGTCTCGCTTATGCACCTGTCCGTCTACATGACTCTCATCATCGTCAAAACCGCATTCACACTTTTTTAAAACTTTTTTACAGTCTGGGCACTGCACCGCATTGCAATCCTTAGCAAAATGTCCCCTCTCTCTCACATTTGTAGCACTGAAACCCCGGGAAATCTTGCATGATGTGATCAGGGCTCATACACAGCCTACATGTTTTAATCTGATGGCAGTGCATCACCCTAAATAACTGCAACCCTTCAGCCGTTTCCAGATTAGTGCTGTACGGGAGAGAGACAACTTCTCTGGGGAAGCAAGATTTTACAAACCTTGTATCGCCTTCAATGTTCGTGCCCATCTTTTAATTTCAGTTATTGGGGTAACTTCCCACCCTTCAAGTTAATTTAAAATCTCTTGATCGTCTATGTACACGGGCAGGTGCTTAAATGAGACAACGTAGTCTCCATTTTGTAGTTATTGTGAATTCCTTAATCATTATATCATCTTCCAGCAATTCAACATCATCCACATTTTCTAAAGTCACCTCATGTTCTTTGTTCATTTTAGGTTTTACCGTCAGAATTTTCCCTATTCCAATCTTTTCTGTAATAACCTTTATTATGTCCTCGGCCCTCGCATTCACGTTTGAAATATCCACTGTCACTGTAGCCTCCTTCAAGTAATCCTTCTTTGTGTTTTTATTCCCTTGTTCTTTTTCTTTAGTAATCCCATCTTTTCAAAGTTCCAGTTTCATTTACCGTGCATGTTCCTCCAGCCATATCCAAGCTCATTACAACATATGCGTCGCCATTGTTCACCAAGCAAAGTGTGCAAAAAGAAAAAGCTCACATCCCCGAACAGCATACACTGCCGGGAGAAATAACTTAAAAAATTAAAAATAACTTTAAAATAACCTTTTTAACTCGGAACAAAAATAAATACAACACAAAATTGTGGTGAGCCTCTCATACCCACTACTGCCTGCAACTCACACTTCCTGGTCGATAGCGCGGCTCAGCTCACCTCATAAAGAAAGCGGCAAAAAGGCCACCATACGTTAAAGAACTAAAGCTTACAGTACCTGGTATTCCCAGGCGGTCTCCCATCCAAGTACTGACCAGGCCAGACCCTGCTTGGCTTCAGCGATCAGACAAGAGTGGGGTTTTTTTTTTTTCAATAAAGTTTCAAATTTAGCAATCAGTAAATCACAATATTTCTAACATGTACTTAAAACGTGAAGAGTTAAAGGTTCTGTGTGTAAGTTTCAGAGGCCACTATTGACGATGTAGGAAATTGCAATCTACAGCTCTGCCACCCCCCTCCCCCTCCCATTAGAGAAGCTACCGTTGCCTTCACAGGACAAAAGGGTTCCGTAAATGATAGCGGCCATTATCGGGGATGTTGATAATTGCAATCTACGTCTCACAGGCGAACAACAGACTGAAGTTACGGACACAGGACAGAGATGTTGTCGTCTGAGACAGCAGAGAGTAACCTTTGCAAGTCAAGTGACGAGGTTAATTTAAAAAAGAAAAATAAATAAAAATATCTACTTTATTCATCATTTACTCTAATCATTATAGTTAATATTATTGTTACTTGTTTAACATTGTGTCAGTGATGTATTCGCTTATTCTGCATAGCATTTTTTGGCACGGTAACTTGGTCCGTAATTTAAAGCCTATTGAAACGGCTTGCTAATGCTAAAGGAGTGAAATCTAACCGCGAAAGTCTTAGCAGACGTTTTTCTCATCATCACAGAGTCAATCAGAGGACTTAACACTGGTAGTAAGAGGGAGAGGAAGAGGGCGGAGAGGTAGGGGTGTGTCTGATTGAAAGAGATGTTGTTTTCAAGGAACCTAAAGCGAATGACTACTGGCTGCAGAGACATGAGGACATGAAAGAGAAAGACATATGGAGAAATACGAAAGGAAAGCTTGTGGAAACCAAATTGGCAAACTCACAGTTTTCAATCAGACACAGAGCCAAATTGTCTTTTTATTAGAATGCAACCAGAAATACAGAAAATGTTAAAATTAATGTTCGACCTGTCAACCTGCTAAGTCATATTGGAACAATATATACCACTTGTTTCTGGAGGGTGAGGGTCTGCCAATTTCTGCTCCATGGCATCAACATCCGAGACAGTCTTCAAGGGAAAAATGATATCCTCTGGAAGTGCCGCAACAGTTGTTCCATCACGTTGTGTGAAGAGTGATTGTATCAACCCCCCATGAACCCTCTGCATCTCTTTGATTTCCTCCAGGACAGTCAGAAGACATACGAACATGCCTTCTCTAAAGCCAGAAGTGGCACCTGGCAGAGGTCTTCTGGGCTGGCCTGGTGTAACAGCAGTTAAAGGCATTGAAGGTGGAGGGGACTGAATAAATGGACGAATGTTGAGTGAGTATGAAGCCTGCAGTTGGAGGTCCTCTGGTACTGGTGGAGGTAAAGACACACTGGATGGATGATCATGACCAGCGCCATCAAATTCCTCATCTGAACTTGACAGAGGCACTAGCCTTAAAATGCACAAAATGAAGACCACATTTCATTATAAATTAAAATTGATCAGTTGTTGCAGCCCTAATTTTGGTTCCCGG
Organism: Triplophysa dalaica; assembly: GCF_015846415.1. Taxonomy (NCBI): domain Eukaryota; kingdom Metazoa; phylum Chordata; class Actinopteri; order Cypriniformes; family Nemacheilidae; genus Triplophysa; species Triplophysa dalaica. The sequence continues at coordinate 281,157 of NW_026622639.1, read as the reverse complement.
AAACACTAACACAATGGAAAACACTTGGATTTGCTTTTTATTGTGCATCCCTAATAAGCCCATTTAATGAACGATTATTAAGTAATAATCATTTTCAAATGCTTTTTAAATCTAAACTCAGTCCTGAAAAAGGGACGTTTCTTTTTTTGCAGTGTATTTCAACAATAATGTTGTAAAAATCCTTTACAGATCTTTAATCTTTAATTAACATGCACCTGTGAAATGGTCGTTAAGACCTTTACAGCTTACAGAGAGTAGGCATTTAAGGTCACAGTTCTAAAAAACGCAGGACACTAAAGAGACTTGTCTACAGACTGTGAAAAACACCCAAAGAAAGATGCCCAGGGTCGCTGCTCATCTGCGTGAACGTGCATTAGGCATGCTGCAGGGAGGCATGAGGACTGCTAATGTGGCTAGGGCAATAAATTGCCATGTCTGCACTGAGACGCCTAAGACAGCGCTACAGGGAGACAGGAAGGACAGCTGATCATCCTCGCAGTGGAAGACCACGTGTAACAACACCTGCACAGGATCAGTACATCCGAATATCACACCTTCGTGACAGGTACAGGATGGCCACAACAACTGCCCGAGTCACACCAGGAACACACAATCCCTCCATCAGTGCTCAGACTGTCCGCAATAGGCTGAGAGAGGCTGGACTGAGGGCTTGTAGGCCTGTTGTAAGGCAGGTCCTTACCAGACATCACCAGCAACAACGCTGCCTATGGGCACAAACCCACCTTCGCTGGACTAGACAGGAGTGATAAAAAGTGCTCTTCACTGATGAGTCACGGTTTTGTCTCACCAGGGGTGATGGACGGATTCGTGTTTATCGTCGAAGGAATGAGCGTTACACCGAGGCCTGTACCCTGGAGCGGGATCGATTTGGAGGTGGGGGGTCCGTCATGGTCAGGGGCGGTATATCCCATCACCATCGGACTGAGCTTGTTGTCATTGCAGGCAATCTCAATGCGGTACAGGGAAGACATCCTCCTCCCTCATGTGGCGCCTAGCGGCCGGCGCCTAGCGGCCGGCGCCTAGCGGCCGGCGCCTAGCGGCCGGCGCCTAGCGGCCGGCGCCTAGCGGCCGGCGCCTAGCGGCCGGCTTAGAACTGGTGCGGACCAGGGGAATCCGACTGTTTAATTAAAACAAAGCATCGCGACGGCCCGCGGCGGGTGATGACGCGATGTGATTTCTGCCCAGTGCTCTGAATGTCAAAGTGAAGAAATTCAAGGAAGCGCGGGTAAACGGCGGGAGTAACGATGACTCTCTTAAGGGTCATGGTTGCACGGTCCGGGCGCCTCCTCGTGGCGCCCGCTGGAGAAGGGGGGCCTTGCGCCCCCCCCGAGCTAAGTTCCGGACCACCCTCCCGGTAGGCGGTTAAATGATGGTTATGACAAACCTACGAGAGAAAGACCCCGGCCCCCGCATGAGGGACCAACTTCGCTTCTCGGACACCCAATATGCCTTTCTACAGAAAGACGGGTGCCTGGAGCGACCGCTTGCACTTGCCTTTTTAGATCTCTCGAAGGCCTTTGACACGGTATCCCATGAGGCCTTACGGGAGGCCGCGGTGCAGGCAGGACTGCCTCTTCCACTGCTCTCATACATCGGCAGTTTCTTGAGGGAGTCTGAGTCGGTTCTCGGCAGTACTAACATCCGCTCAGGACGCGGTGTCAAGCAAGGAGACCCGCTGTCACCGTTGTTATTCGTGCTCACTATGGAGGGACCCATCTCGGCCGCCCATCGCGAGATTGGGGTCCCGATGGAACCATACCACCTCCACTCCATAGTGTATGCCGATGACATGATCCTGATGGCTGAGTTGGCTCCTAAACTCCAGGAGAAGCTGGATGGCCTTGCCACAGGTTTGGCAAGCTGTGGCATGACCTTAAATGCCAAGAAGTCATCGGCCCTTACGATAGAGAAGAATGGGAGGACCAAGGCGATGTTGCTTAGCCCCACCTATTACAGCACGGAAGGCGGCAGGATCGTTCCGATGGGGGTGGAGGATTCTCAACGCTACTTGGGACTCCACTTCAATTGGAAGGGAAAGATGACGCCGGCAAGAACATCGGACTTGGAGAGGATGCTGGCGGAGATCCGCGCAGCCCCCCTGAAGCCGCAACAGCGTATTATGATCTTGCGGGACTTCTTGATCCCCCGACTCATTCACGAGCTGGTGTTGGGGCACGCCCACCGGAACACCCTGAAAAGAATGGACGTGATGATCCGGCGGGCGGTTCGGGAATGGCTGCGCCTCCCTAAGGACACATCATTAGGGCCCTTGCACGCCCCTTCCAGGTCAGGTGGCCTTTCCATCATAAGCCTTGTATCTACCATCCCGTTGGCCCAGAAGTGCAGGTACGAGAAGCTGCTAAATGGAGCAGACACTCTGATTCAGGCAGTGACCCGTACCAATGCCTTTACGACAATTCTGCGAAGAACAGCTATTCCAATCAGGGCGGGAGGAGTGATGGTGTTTTCTGCAAGGGAGGCGAAGGAGGAGTGGACAAGGAAACTGTGCTCCTCTATGGATGGAAGGGAGTTGGCGGTGAAGGACGTGGATGAAGGGAGCCACCTGTGGCTGCGGAGGCCTGATAGAGTCTTCCCCAGACTTTACATCCGGGGGGGACTCTATCAACTAAATCAAGAGCCTCGAGAGGTAGAGTCACTCCGGACAACGATAGGAGATGCAGGGGAGGATGTGCGGCGATCGAGACCTTGAACCACATCCTCCAGAGCTGTGCGAGGACCCATGACCCAAGATGCGCTAGGCATAACAGAGTTATGAGACTTGTGTGTAAGAAGCTACACCGCGAAGATTATAAGATCTCTACCGAACCGATTGTCCCGTTCCTGAAAACACACATTAAGCCCGACATCATCATACACCTCACAGAGAGCCTGGTGGTGTTGGACATCACGGTGGTGTCGGGTCTTAGGCTGAAGGAATCTTGGGACTTGAAGGTCAGGAAATACGGGTGTGAAGCGAGCCTGAGCGCACTGAGGGCATGGTGTGGGACCGACACAGCGATTGACCATCTGCCTATAGTGGTCTCGAGTCGGGGATTGATGTACGGACCATCGGGGAGAGGCTTACGACGGCTGGGCTTTACGGAGAGGGACATAATGGATCTATGTCTTTGTACAATCCAAGGCTTGACAAACATTTATGACACGTACATGAGGGGTAACTGATGAAGCAAGCACTATGACATAGTCCGAAAGGGCTACGATATTCATGTTCCAATCTATTCTCACTAGCGCTAAAACGGCAGCGCCTCAGCTTGGCTCTTTAGTCGGGCCGAAAACAATGTGATAACTAGCCAAATGCTGGAACCAGGCGGGAACCAACTCACAATCTTGACTGTGGAGTTGAATTGTAATGAAGGTGAAACCTGCTCGGTGACGCCAGATTCTCATGGTCGTGTGATTGGAGGGCTGATATGTTCCGTAGTCGGACGGGGCTGCCTGTTTAGGGCGGAGGGATTGCCAGATTACAGCACTGGCTGCAAATCACGAGGGCTCTAATAAGTGCCGCTGCTTGCGGAGCTATAGGTGCGGATAATGTGTACTCCAATGCTGAGTCCCGACTCAGAGGCAGGCCCAATATCAGAACAGCATCATGCAGAATCTGTTCGGCACGGTTGG